>NW_025423386.1:759387-893100 GCF_020740685.1 Jaculus jaculus
ACATGACACTGGGAAACTGCTTTGTTCTTAAGGGAGAAGAGGGGTAGATGATCCACACCTTTATTCCCAGCAAAGAGATGGAGGTAGGAAGATCTCTGCCATCGAGACCATTCTGAGATTACATAGTGAATTCTGCATCTCCGTGGGCTAGAATGAAACGATATCTCAAAAGGAGAGAGAGGGAGAAAGAAAATGGGTATGACAGAACCATGAGTACCTGTGTGCCATGATTAGTAAGGCAAGATGGTCACTCCTTGGGATGGGTAGGCATCATCTTTATGGAGAATTTGCTTGGGGAACATAGATGCCATAGGAAATGCTGACAAGGTGTGTGATAGGTTACTGGGAGCACAGTAGCAAAACTGAGAGAATCAAAGTTCATATGTGGAAGTGGTGGGGAAAATCAGAATGAAATCTAGGCATTTCCACAGGCAGCAGGCTCTGTACACATGGCAAAAGTGGGTCCCAGGGAGCTATCAATAATCCTTCCAGGTGTTGTAACTGGCCAAACCTGCTATCACCCAGGTCCTCCAATATAACCAACGACTATGACTCTACCACTGCACAGCACTAACCTAGATTTCAGGTTTTCCACAATTCTCCAGGCACCATCATCACAATGCAGATTCCTCACCTCTGAGGTCTAGTGGAAGACTATCACATGGTGAAGTTGAAAACCACCTTCATAAAGATCTCCAGGTAGAGGGACAGTTCTGCCTCCAGTAGCACCCTCCAGTGTGATTCCACTCCCAAATACAGCTGGAGAAAAATACATACAAATGTATGTCTTTATGATGGCAGTGTAATCCTGACTCAGATACTAGACAGAGAGGGTTTTTTTTTTCATCAATTTTGACAGGCTAGGTTTATGCTTTCATGCATGAGTACTATTGCATCATCTATGTGTAAACTGTTTTCACCAATTCCTTCATTCTTTCATAAATAGGTTGTTTCCAGCTACTAAATTGGGGATGGATATGGTTAATGGCAGAAGAATTACTCTCTGCCAAGAACTAAACCCCCACAAAACATTTCCCTCCCATAAAAAAGCCTCAATTTACACTTGACAACATTACTCTGTTTAAATAATGTGTGATGAAGTCATCAGCCATCTTGAAAATTGACATTTTCTCAGTCTATCCTGATGGGCCAAATAGTGTGGAGCTAGGTTTGATATTATTTATATTTCTAACAGGATTGCTCTAAAGGGAAGTTTATGGTGAGCAGGAAATCTGCTTCTTGCACATGGGAGAGCATACACAATCACTATGTGTTGTACAAGAACAGCAACAGAAGTCAGGGTGAGCTCTATTATAAAACACGTGGTGATGATCCAGGTTTTCACCCAAATACATTGCTTCTATAGTACATGAACTTTTATAACATTTCATTCCAAATTCTAGGCTGTTCATACCCGTGTCTTTTACCCCACAAAAGTCTATATTTAAGTTTAGAAAGGCATTAAAACAATGAAATTTTCATCTCTTATCCTCAGTTGTATTCCATTTGTTATGTGCCAAATACAAGTCTGTATACCTTCCATAGGCAATGGTGTAGTTTGATGCCTACATTACAAATCCAGTTATCCTCATAGCCCACAATGGATTCTATATTCACCTATGCCACATGTAAAAAAGAAAGTTTAATATATGTGCAACAAGTTAGAAAGCCATCACTAGACAGACATTCTGTTACAATTCAACATCACTTGCCGTATACAGTCAAACAAAGCCATTGCTCTATGGAGACTTTTCTTAAACTTACTGGTGAGAGTCTGCTTATGCATGTGATTCCTACATGTGCTGGTCAGCGTCTACTGAGGTGACTTCTCAATAATAACATTCCTACATTTACTGGTCAGTGTATACGAAAAGCCTTTCTCAACAAAGGCAGAATATAACCTCAGTAGTGAGAATCTACTAAGGCTGATTCTCAATGAGGACAATTCATCCTGTGGGTATACAGAGAGTATCAAATCAATTTCAAATTGAGGTCTGTTGCTACACTTGCTTGTCAGATTATATTGAGGCTATGTCTCAATGAGTGAAATTTCTACACTTACTGGCCAGAGAATACGAAGATAATTTTTCAAGGATGGCCATTCCTACTCTTACATGTCACCATGTATTTGGATTGTTTCATAATGAGAGAATTCCTACACTTGATACTTAGTGAATAGGAAGGATGTTTCTCATTAAGGCAATTCCTGGTCTTAGTTTTCAGAAGATGAAGGCTACTTTTCAATTATGTTACCTTTTTCATTTTCAGATGAAAATCTAGTAAGTTTTTTTTTTTTTTTAACAGTTTGGGCCATTGCTACATGGTGATCAGAGGCTATAAAGGCTATTTCTCAGTGTGGGCAATTCTTGCACTTGATGGTCAGAGTCTTGTCAAGCTGTGCCTTAAGGAGTGTCATTTTCTTCAGTTGTGGATAAGTGTATCAAGCCTATTTCTCAAGGAGTTCCATTCCAACAATTGATGGTCACAGTATATTAAGACTATTTGAAAACAGGAGAAATTTCTAATTTTGCTTATCCAAGTCTACAAAGTCTATTTCTCAACAAAGGTAAATGCTACCCTTGCATTGCATAGCAATATGCAAATAATTTAAAAAAATATTTTATTATTTATGTGCAAAGAGAAGAAGAGAGAGAAGAAGAGATAGAGGGAAAGAAAGAGAAATGTGCCAGGGCATCTTTCTCCTGCAAATGTCTTCTACATGCATGGACCACTTTGTTCATCTGTCTTTATATGTGCACAGAACAATTAGATTAAGGTCATCAAGCTTTCAAGGAAGCACTTGACCTTTAAACACAAAACCATTACTTGAGCCCAGCTGCATTTCTTTTCTTAAATTTAGATTTAATAAAATCTGTAATGGAATGAATAGTCTCGCTCCACATGTGACGCAGTTATCACTCCCTCAGTTCTGGCTCTATCAGTGGATTAATATCTCTATTTTCAAAGAACTCTTCCAGACGTAAACTGCCCTGGATATTCTTGATGTAGCACTGCCTGGAACTACCTATGCAAGGCCATCATAATGGGCCTGAGTTGACCCTGTGAGGTCACTGAATTACAATCTCTCCTTATTTGAGATTATATTGTGTGCCAGAAACTCAAAGTTTCTTCTCATTTTTCTACATTTGTCCTGCTACTCTTCTACACATCCTTGGTATAGTCTGGATTGTGAGAATGAATTGGAGAATGTTTGCATAAATCTACACCAGACAGAATTATCTGAGTTGTTAAATTTGCAAGTTAACACTAACCATATCACTGTGAATTTTAGGTGACAACGCAGAAGACCAGTTTACACATGGGACAGAGATTACACTGAACATTCACCCTGACTCATTCTGTACACATGGGGACGTGTCAACAGAGCTCCAATCCTAGTGAAATATCTATAATTATGGTAACATACATGTACCTGTTCTAACTTAGAAGTTTGTCAATTATAAATATCAGCTCATGTGTTACAAACATAGATAATTAGATTTTATGCTGTTAATAATAAAATTATGCTTTCTTGGCACAGGAATAACAGCCTTAATCTTGGAGAGCAACTTTAGAAAGACTCTGTGAATGGAGTGACATATCCACTGGGGCACATGACTTGTGCTTCACCATCTGTTACATGACAGTGGATGCCAGTGTAGGGATGGCTGTTTTTTCCATTGAATCTTGATGCGCTCTCTCATGTGAAGAAAATCAAGCTTCTGTTTCATATCAGGCCTCATTTAACATCATCTCATTATTGGAATGTAGCCAGGCCAAACAGCTCAGCAGTGTATGACACATAGGACAGAGAAAATTTGTGTAAACTCTTTACAGGAATAATGAGCTCATTCCACATCACACAAACAGAGAATCATTGGGACTGTATATCTTGATTTTTGGACATGACAGATAAAGTGGAGCAAAGAATCAGGTGTTGGGAAAAGCAACCCTTACACCCTGAAACATATCCACTTCAAAGTTGCTCTGAATAACAACAACAAATAAAAGGGGGAGAGAATTTCCTGTTTCATCTTCTACAAAGGATGGAAATGGAAATCTCCATGGTGAGATTCTGAGTCTGACTTAGGTCACTAACATAAAGATTTCCTGTTATGCCAATTATCTGAAACCAGCAGTTGGATATGGATTTATTTCAGGATGATCTAGGGGAAAACATTTAATCTCCCCCTGGACTTACCATATTGGTTTTGTATTCAAAATATTTTCACAACGTTTTATAAAACATTATGAGTGGGATATAGAGCAGAGTGAAAGTTGGGTCTGCATTGGTCTTTTGGGTCAGGGGTCAGAGCATGGTATTGGAGAAGAACATAGTGTTTGGCATTGCATTTTGGTTATAAAGGAGCATGGTCTTCTGTGGTGGTAGTGGTGTGTGATCTGGAGGATCTTGTCCTGGGTCAGAGACATAGTAATGGTTGCCTTTTTCAGCTTGAGTGACATCAGGTTTGGGTCAGTATTCGTGCATTGTTGGATCTCCAATATGACTCTGGACTGCATTACACTCAGTATGTTGTGCTCCAGAAAGATTTGCAGTGGAGTATGTCCTCCTGCTTAAGGTATTGTCAGGATCTTAGAAATTGAGTGTAGGATGTCCCCAGCATCCCTATAAGATCCCAGAGCTAAAGAGCTCATAATTCATTATGGGTCCATTTACTATGAAATCTACAATTTCCTTCTTTAGTATGCAATATTATTCATCACAGAACCACAGGACTCCCTGTATCCCCTAGAGCTCTTCCAGGTCTGTTACTACTCCATAAACTCAGTACATTTCCACCAAACACAGCTCTGGCATAGAACTTAACACACCTACCAGGCCCCACTGTGACTGTAGATTCCATACTTGTCATCTGATCTTTCTGCCATCCCCCCATGACACTAGGAGCACCCATCACCTGATTCAGGCCTATAGTCCCAGTACAATGCATGGGTTTCTCTGAGAAATATTATTAAAGGGTAATAAACAAATGAAAGTGTACAAGTGAGTATATTAAAGAAACTGGGGTCCAGTTTTCTTACATGAAGTGTGTTGCTGTCCTTCCAAAATGTACCTGTATCAAAACATCCGGGAATGAAGACAGTGTTGGTCATCTCATTTATGAGGTGGGAAGTCCAGGCTGTCTTAGGTTACAGATATCTATCTCAGCCACATGTGTGCCAGAAACCATTCAGCCTGTCAGAGCAACAAAATCAAACACACAAGGAGGGAAATTACTGAAATCTGTGAATATAGGTTCAACTGACTTAAGGCATATGTCCAGGGAGCTCCATCAGATAGAACATGTGGGGATAATGAAGCAAGACAAGATGGCTGGCTGAGGGAAATGTATTTATCCTTTAGCGTCACCAAAAATATGTGATATAGTAATGATTTCATATTGGATTTTTCTAATTTTCATACAGGAATAATGGGGAATGTCAGAAGTACAGGTCTGAGGCAACAAAATTAAAGTTGTATGTAGTCATCTTTTACATGAGTATCTGTTGTTCTAGGGTGAGGACATGAATGTAACTCTACAGTGCATTCAAGGGCACGGTCATGATACTGGAGTTTCTGTATGTCTGAGCATGTAACTGACAGAAGCATATTCCTAGTTCAGTGCGTTATTTTGTCTTTTTCTTTCAGATAAGATTTTAGGAATTGAAGAACCAACATTTGTTCCTGAAAATAAACCCACTGGCTATTGGCTCTTTAAGGACACAAAACTTACCTACCCAAAAGTATGGTACCTTTACACCAGTGGTTATGAAGACAGAGGTGGGTACCCCAATCAGGATGTGTGACTGTGACATCATCTAAGCACCTCATCTCACATCCTGCACAAATTCACAAAGCACTGTCACCAGGTATGTGAAACATGTTTTCAGGCATGTGGGACTTCACACATTGAAAACATTAAAATGGCCTCAGCTCTCTAACATGATTATATCCCTGAATTCTACAGCAGTTTCTGCTAATTGTTACCAACAAAACTGTAAAGGCTCTCAAAGTTTGATTAATTTATTTTCCAACATTTTGGAGGGATTCATATGACAACCAGATTTATCAGTGTCAGATTATACCAGTATTGGTGTTTAGCAACTATTTACAGAATATTAATTTCAGATAATCACCTGATATAATAAACATTTCAAAGTGACCTAAAATCTGCTTTGCACTTATACATATAATTTATATTAACTATTATCAAAATTTATTTTGATGAATACACAATTTTAAAAGACACATTGGTGTTTTGTTGTGCATAAATGCCGGGTGATGATAAAAGATAGTCCACTTACAAAACTAATAAAATATTTTATTTTTCTCTCTGTTTCTGAGGATACAAGTCATCCCAGGAAAAAAAAAATGGAGTGACCCTGGTCTTTTGTTGCCACATGATCAAAACTCCACTACTTATGAGGAGTTCAATTCCCTCATATTGGCAACATATCAATAAGAAGAAAAAGAAGTGATTTTATTCTCACAATCACATTGCAACACATATACACCATCACTCAAACACTTAAAAATGATCCTAGCAAGTAGCTACTTAGGGCCTAGAAGGATTCAATGGTCTCAGAAAATCTCTTCAAAATGCAAGGGAAATAACCTTAAGCATCAAAATTCAGAATGAGTAATTGAAAATTTCAACAAGTATACAATTCAGATTTCTAGATATGGAATACTTAATATAGCTCTAACATTAGTGCTGTAGGTAATCATTTCCAGAATATATGCCTTGGAGTTAGGAAAATTTTAACATGTAATTTATGGTATTATAATTTCAATATATAATATCCCTCTTCTAACTAGAAAATTACTGCATGAAAAAAGTTCATAGTATTATCCAACTCCATGCTGCTATTATATCTGTCATTACCTCTCCTAAAAAAATGAGAAGTTACATTTAAAGTGAAGTTAATTTGAATGGGATACACCCATGTATATATTCATATGCCTACAAATAAAAACTGATTTAAAATTGAGCGAATATATCTATACGAGCAAATAGTTATTGTCCTGAATGGAGAGATTAGAAAACAGTACAATTCCTTGTGCATGTATAGATGCTACCACAAGGGTAATGACGAGACAGAGTCCAGATAAATTCATTTACTCTGAGGTGATTTAGGAACAATAGATGACTGTCGCTGGTACCCAAATGGGTCTTTTTTTCTTTTTCTATAAAGTTTTTCCATGGACAAAAATTTTATGAGCTTTACACAAGTTTCTATCAAAAAACTCCTTTCTCTTATAGAGTGTGTGTATGTGTGTGTGTGTGTGTGTGTGTGTTGTGGGTATTGCCCATCAGGGAACCATTTATTCTCAACAGCTTCCTTGTTTTCCCAAACTTATAGCCACCAACCACTATGAATGGTTAGAACTTGGTGTCCTTCCAGAATACCTATTCTGCTATTCAAAACCCAAAGTGACCATATAGCAAGATGCCCCTTTGAGAATTAGGGCCCTTCAAGGGGCTCACTTGAAGTAACTAGCCCTTGCATTATTTCACCTGAGGACATCGAGGCACACTGTAACCCTGGAATCAAAGGACAGTGCTCACAAGTTGTGTAAGGACCTTGATCTTAAATTTTTCCAACCTCCATGCCAAAGGGAGGCAGATTTCTATTATTTATATATCATCCAAGAGTGGGGATTATAGCAAAGCAGAGCAGTAGTTCCAGTCACTTCACAGGTGTTTGCCACAGACACCTGCTAACCATCTCTTCTCAACAGGGAAGCTATTATGAATGTGTACTATGATCTTACTCTTATGTCCCAGAACACTAGGGTGGAAAAGTTTTAACATAGACCAATATCCAATAAGGAGAGATGAAGTGAAGCTATCTCACCACTCCATGACTTAAACAGCTGAAGAATCATGCAGAAGGTAATGTCCTGTGTCTAAACATCCTTCACAACTTGTAGGCTCCCTTGGAGATTTATGAAACCATGGTACACACATTTATGGTATTTGTGGTACCCAACTATTAGATGCCAGTTTGTTCTGACAAGTTACTGATAGTATTTATTTCTGTCAGTCTAAACACACTCGTTTAGGTATACAAAGTTGTCTAAAATCCACTGTGATGAAGGTACAGATATTCGAGTTGTTCAGTAAAGATCTTAGAATTCTGCTTTAGGGTCCACCCCATACTAAGGAAACCTTTGAGGGTGAGCGACCTTGATTGAGGCATGCACCCTTGTGATAAGAATTGTGATTGCACCAGTACTTTCAAGAATGGAACACAACATCAACGCAAAGATGTGAGGGCAGGGGAATCAGGACTCAGAATTGAAACATTGCCCAGATGTCACATAGAAACTATGCAGCGAGCTGCTCAGCAGCTAAAGGAACATGGTTGCAAAGTCTTCCAGCCTGGACTCAGCCTCCCAGTGCCCACATAAATCCAGATGCACAAGTTGGCATACATCTGGAGTTTCTTTGCAGTGGCATAAGCCCTGGAGTTCCAGTACTCACTCTCTGTCTGTCTGTCTGCCTCTTGCTATTGGCTAAAATAAATGAATCAATCAATCAATAAATCTTGAAAATTATTTATTTGACAGAGAAAGGAAGAGGGGAGGGTATATCAAAAATCAAGACGATTTGAATAAGACATATGAAAACCTACTGTTTTTGAATAATGGCACATCCAGAAGCCATAGGTTGTTTCTAGGAAATTTTCAGTTTTAGGGATGGGATACTTTACAGTGAGTTGTTGGTCAGGAAGGTTCATGTTCCGTACAAAACATTGCAGACTACTGCCAAGTCCCTTGGTTTCCCATGAGAAAGAGATGGTAAGATCCTATTGCTGAAGACTTCATATGCCTGAATGGCACATTCACTGAGAAGTCAAGCTGGTGCTAAGCAGAAAACCTTCTCCCTATAGACCAGCCAACTGAAAGCTTGAAAAAGCTGGATTGCATGTAGCCATATGGGAGTCAGAAGCCATCAGCAGTGAAAATACTGGACACTGGAAGCCTCACATTTGGCAAGACAGGCCAAATGACTAAATAAGTGTAATAGTGCCATGTCTTCTCTCTGGCAACCCAACTGTTATGTAATTGGACTGAAGGTCCACTCTATGGTAGGGAATACATGCCTGGTACTGAAAACCTAGTGAAAACCTATGGCAGGGTCATGAGCCTTAGGAGTATAAAGCCTGCACTTGTCTAGATAAATGTACATATTATTCTCATTAAACTTCCCTCCCTGAAAGCATTTCACTTAATGTCCCTATCCATGTATTAATGCTACTCTCATTTCTGGTTAGAGAATCTTCTCTTTCCAGATGGTGATGACCACTGGGACAACAAAAAAGGCAACAGAGTGCTGAGAAGAAGGGACAGAGGAGCGTCCAGCACTGAAACATCTCTATCACAGCCTTCAAGGCTCAGAATCCTTTGCACAAGAGGTGGGAGAAAGAATGTAAAAGCCCAAGAAATGGTACCACTCTTTAATATGCAACTGTCCAGACAGAATTTGGCCTCAGTATCCATGACCTCACAGTGCCTAGCAGAACCTTCCCAAGACCCTTCACTATGCGTGGTGGTGCACGCCATTAATCCCAGCACTCGGGAAGCAGAGGTAGGAGGGTCGCTGTGACTTCATGGCCACCTTGAGATGAGAGGTCAGCCTGGACTAGTGTGAGACCCTACCTTATAAAACCAAAAAAAAAAAGAAAGAAAGAAAGAAAGAAAAAGAAAAAGAAAAAAAAAAAACCTTCTCAAGACCCTCATAAGAGGAGAAAAAGAGAGGGGGAGGGGATATGATTGAGGGCAGAGTTTTGAAGGGGCAAGTGTGGGAGGAGAAGGAAATATCATGGTTTATTGTCTGTAAGTACAGAAGTTGTCAATAAATACCTATAAATAAAAATACGCTAACAGTTATGGAGAGCATAGTGGTGTGATTTAGGTGTCCCCCATAAACTTAGGTGTTCTAAATGTTAGGTTCGCAACTGACAGACATTTGACAGAACACCTTCTGGAGGCAGTGTATTGTTGGGGGCAGGCTTATGGGTGTTACAGCCAGTGTCCCCATGCCAGTTTTGGCACAATCTCCTGTTCCTGTTCTCCACCATATATTGGTCAAGGAGTGAAATCCACTGTCTGCTCATGCTGGTTTCCCCTTCCCCCCCGTCATCATGGAGCTTACCCCTCGAGCCTGTAAACCAAAATGAACCTTGTTATCTCCCTACAAGATGCTCCTGCTTGGGTGATTTCTACCAGTAATGCAAACCTAACTGCAACAGAGGCATAGTCCTTTACTGTTAATGACAAATTTTAAGAAACCAATTCGTTAGAGATTTAAGTCCTCCTATCATAGGTACACATATTCTGTCTTTGCTTAAAGTATTTACCTCTCATTTAGGACACTTAAGGCCTAGTATGATATGTATATTGAAACTGTAAGGCATATAAACAGCATGAAATTCTGGCATTTTGTCTCCTTTGCTTGGATTGCTTATCACATCTGTGTATAAGTACATTGGAGCACAACAGTAAGCTGCTATTAAATATGTACTTGCATTGGATTGTAAGGAAAGCAATCCACTTAGGACAGATCATTCCCCATGTAAGGGTAAGGACATACCCCAGAGTAGAAACAATCGTGTCCTGATAGTGAATTTATTTCCCTGAGTAACAGAGATCCCTTTTTTCTATTGTTGAAATGTTCCATAATTATAGACAATAAATAATGATGATTCCCTCTTCCTGTCACTATCCTCTTAAAAATTCCACACTCCATCATATCCCCTCCCCTTCTCAATGAGTCTCTCTTTTATTTAGATGTCATCATTTTTTTCCCTCCTATTATGATGGTCTAGTGTAAGTAGTAGCAGACCTTGTGAAGTCATGGATATCCAGGCCATTTTGTGTCTGGAACAGTTCACTGTCAAAACAGACCTCTTTAAGACCCTGGTAGAGCCAGAATTGAGGGAGTTATAACTGCACCACATCTACACTAAGATTATTTATTCAATTGCAGATACTTTTTATATCTATTTAAAGGTAAACAACTAGAGATGGAGGGATAGCTTAGTGCTGAAGGCCTGTAAAGCCAAGGGACGCAGGTTTCATTTCCCAGGACCCACATTAGCCAGAGGCACAAGTGGGAGCACACATCCGGATTTCATCTGCAGTGGTTGGATGCCATGGTTCACCCATTCTATATCTTCCCCCCTCTCTCTGTCTCTGTACATCTCTCTCTCCCTCTTTCACTGTCAAATAAATAAAAATAAAGTTTAATCAAAATAAAAAACAAAGAAGCAGATGGGCTAAAGTAATGTTTTCTGGTTTGACGGTGAGGTGCTTCCTTGAGAGCTTAATTGCCTGAACCTAATTCTCCCATAAACATGTAAAGACAGATAAACAAGGTGGTCCATGCATTTAGAAGACTTTTGCAGGAGAAAGTAGACCTGGCACATCTGTCTTTCTCTCTCTCTCGGTTCCCATTTCTCTCTTCCTATTCTCTAATAAATAATAAAATATTTTGAAAATTTTATTTGCATATTAATATGCAAAGAAAAGGTGTATTTGCCTTTACTGAGAGATAGACTTTGTAAACTTGTATAAGCAAAGTTGGAAGTTGCTCTTGTTTTCAAATATCCTTAATATACTCTGACAATCAATTGTTGCAATGGAACACCTTGAGAAATAGGCTTAGGATTCTGATCCAACACTGAAGAAAATAGAACTCCCTAAGGCATGGCTTAACAAGACACTGACTACCAAGTGCAAGAATTGCCCACACTGAGAAATAGCCTCTATAGACTTTGCTCATGATGTCTGATAATGACCCTAATTATCAGTATCCCTTAGCAGACTTTGATCTGAAAATAGATGATGTAACATCATTGAAAAATGGCCTTCATAGCCTCTGAAAACTAAGAACAAGAATTGCCTTAAATGAGAAACATCTTTGTTACTACAAGCAAGTTTAGGAATTCCTTATTAAAGAACAATACAAATGCATGGTGCCAAGCAAGGGCAGGAAAGGCCATCATTGAAAAATTACCTTCGTACACACTGTCCAGTAATTATAAAGATTTAACTCATTGAGAAATAGCCTTGAAATACTCTGACAAGCAAGTGTAGGAACTGACTTCATTGTGAAATAGATTTAGTAGTCTCTGTATGCCTACAAGATGAATTGTCCTCATTGAGAATCAGCATTAGTAGACTCTCACCAGTCAGGGTATACATTGTGTTTGTTTCAAAATACTTTTCACATGCTCTAACCAGCAAATGAATTCCAATCAACAAGTACCATACTTTAGGTCATTGGAAAATATTCAGATTAGAAACTTTCTTGGAAGTGTATAAATTTTCTGAAATATAGACTTCATCATCTCTTATTAATAAGTGTTGTCATTGCTCTCATTGAAAACTAGCTTTTGTGGGCCCTACCAATAATGGTAAGCATTAGCCTAACTCAGAAATAACTTTAGAAGACTTAATAGCCAATGTGTTGTGACTTCTGTTTAAGACTGGCTCATGTACGCAACAGATTAACCATTTTATGGACGTTTCTTGTAGTTACACTGTGCAATTTAAGCAGTGTGGTGGTGTACACCTTTAATTCTAGCACGTGGTAGGCTGAGGAAGATCTGTTTGAGTTAGAAAGCAGTCTGGAACTACAGAGTGAGTTATGGATCAGCCGAGCCTACAGTGAGATTTTACCTTGAAAAAAAGAAAATAGTGCAATTTAAAAAATTCTTATCTTCACAATAGAGGGATTGCATAGTGGTTAAGGTGCTTGATTTTCATCCTAAGGACTCAGGTTTCTCTACTCAGGAGCCACATAAGCCAGATGTACAAAGTTGTGAATGAACCTTGATTTTCTTTGCAGGGCTGGAGGTCTTGGTACTCCAACACCTTCTCTATATGTCTTTTGTGTTTCTCAAATAAATATATGATTAAATAAACAAATAAAATGAAGTCCAGTTTATGCAGTGGAACAAACTACAATGAATTCTCACCAATACTGGTCTTATACTTATGGTTAATTGTACCCCAAATGACTGTCTAGCTTTATATTTTGTTACATATATATTAAAGTTCCTTTTTTATGTGTCAAAGATGAGTATAGATTCCATTATGGGATATATGAATACCTGGATTCATAATGTTGGTATCAAATTTATCCATTGCCTATGGATTGTCTACAGTCTTGTCTTAGGCATGTAAAAATGTGAAAACAACTAACTATAAGAGATGAGAATTTAATTGTTGTAATACTTTCCTAAAATTAAATATAGAATTTTATTGTGCAAAAGATTAATTGGGGTATGACAGAGGAAAGAATTGACCATTTGTATGAACAGTATAGAATTTGGAATGTAATGTTATAAATTTCAGGTACATTAGAAGCATTGTATTTGGGTCCAGACCTGGTACCTCATCATGTGTTATATAATACAATTTACCATGGCTTTTGTTGCTGTACTTGTAAAATCACATACGAATTGTACTTGTTCACCCATGTGCAATAAACTGAGTTTCCTGCTGACCATAAACTTCTCTTTGAAACAATCCTGCTATAAATGTAAATACTAACCAAACATGAGTCCACACTGTTTGCCTATCAGGATGGAATGAGAAAACGTCAATTTTCAGGATGCCTGACACATTCCTCACACATGATTTAAACAGATAAATGTTGTCAAGTGTAAATTGAGATTTTTTTTTTTTATTGGAGGAAAGTGTGTTGTGGAGATTTAGTGCTTGGCAGAGAGTAACTCTTCTGCCCTTAGCCGTATTCATCCCCAAATTAGTAGTTGGAAACAACCTATTTATGAGAGAATGAAGAAATTGGTGATAACAATTTAAACAGAGACAATGCATTGCCATTAAAGCATAAGACTAGCCGGTGAAAACTGATGAAGACACATAATGCTCTGCCTAGTTTCTGAGTCAGAATAAAATTGGTATCATAAAGTCATTCAGTTGTATAAATTTTTCTCCACCAGTATTTGGGAGTAGAATCACACTGCAGAAGCTCGTGGAAATAGAACTGCCCCTCTACCTAGTATCTTTATGAAGGTGGTTTTCAACTTCACCATGTGATAGTCTTCCATTACACCTCAGAGGTGGGGAATCTGCATGGTGATGATGATGCCTGGGGAACTATGGAGGACCCTGGAATCTAGGTTGGTGTCATGCAGTGATAAGAGTCATAGTCTTTTGTTATACTGGGGGACCTGGGTGATAGCAGTTTGGGTCAGTTACAATACCTAGAAGGATTCTTGATAGCTCCTTGGGACCCACTACTGCCATGTATACAGAGCCTCCTGCCCCAGGGTTTGCCTAGATTTTATTCTGATCCCAGTACCTAGTCCACATATGAACTTTGATTCCTCGGTTTTAGTCCTTTTCCCCCAGTACCTATCTCATACAGCACCAGCATCCAATAAAGATTCCAGTGACTTTCTGCTTCCAGATCTCTCATAAGGCGAATGTGTTCCATTCCAATGGAGCAACCATCCTGCATGGGTCCACAGGCTTCAAAGGCAAGGGCCTTAACTGCTGAGCCTTCTCCCAGTCCTGTATTTGTTTTTCTGCCTTAGGCAGCTGCCATGTTCTAACATCACCAACTTATCCATAGGACAGTAGTGTTGGTGTTAAAGTCTTTACACATTAGTCATTGTGTCTCTGTGGACTTCTTTTCATCATACATCACATGTTTTGCAACACACATTGTGAGTCTGGCTTACATTGTTTTCCTTTGTGACCAGCTGAGTAACCTGTTCAGCCTGGTGATTCTGTCAGTCATTAAGAAAGAAAGTAAAAGCAGAAAGAAGAAAGAAGAGAGAGAGAGAGAAACCAAATTATAATTTATATTTCTCTTAAAATATTTTATTTATTTGTATATGCACGTGTGAGTGCGTGCGTGTGTGTGTGTGTGTGTGTGTGTGTGAGACAGAGAGAGAGAGAGAGAGAGAGAGAGAGAGAGAGAGAGAGAGGGAGAGAATGGGTGTGCTAGAGCATCTAGCCACCCCAAAGAAAATCCACATGTGGAGCTGGACAGATGGCATAGCATTTAAGGCATTTGCCTGCAAAGCCAAAGGATTAGACTTTACAGGACCCACATAAGCCAGATGCAGAGGCGGGAGCACACACATGGAGTTCGTTTGCAGTGGTAGGAGGCCCTGACATGACCATTCTCTCCCTCCCTCTTTCTTCCTCTCTCTCTCCTTATTCCTTTATATGAAATAAATAAATAAATAAATAAATACTTACATAAATAAATAAATAAGTAAATTACATGTTAAAAAGAAAGAAAATCCATATTACTATACCACCTTATCCATCAGACTGTGCACAGGTTCTGGGAATCAAACTTGGCTTTTCAGGCAAAAGTCTTTACTGCTGAACAATCTTTCCAGCTCATTAATTTATATAAGTAATGTTTGTTAAAAATGTTAGGTTGTGGGCTGGAGAGATGGCTTAGCAGTTAAGCGCTTGCCTGTGAAGCCTAAGGACCCCAGTTCGAGGCAGGGTTCCCCAGGTCCCACGTTAGCCAGATGCACAAGGGGGCGCACGCGTCTGGAGTTCGTTTGCAGAGGCTGGAAGCCCTGGCACACCCATTCTCTCTCTCCCCCTCTATCTGTCTTTCTCTCTGTGTCTGTCACTCTCAAATAAATAAATAAAAAACAAACAAAAAAATATTTAAAAAAATGTTAGGTTGTTTGGACTTTCTGCCTTTTTGCCATTAGGTACTGAAATGATGTTGTAAACTGGAGTGAAAGGAGTTTGTTTCCTTGAATGTATGTGTGGGACTCTTAATGAGATTGGACAAAGGCATGGTTAGTCTGTACATATGCACAGCGGATTTCGTGGTAGCTCACTATGAGTCTGGGATTTTTAATTTATTATGTGTCAACACAACTCTACTGTTTTAGAATTTCACTTACAAGTCACTGTTCTAATAAAATGTCTTGGCTGGTCAATTCTGTCAAGAAAAACACAGTACATGTTTACTTTTGGGTGGGGACGTAAACTAACAGTCTAAATACAGAGGCTACTTTACCCTAATTCCCATCATTATAGTAAGCATAAGATGCATTTTGGGTAAAATATCATAGACCACACTAACACTTCAAGCTACGTGTTGGGGTCCATAATGGTGGGAATTAAATTCAGGAATTTTTGAGAGACATCCGTCCCCTAGGTACATTATGTTCAACCAGCTGCTCAGTTTCTAAGTGTTGGGATCCAACCTGGTGTGGGTTAAAGTTCCTGCTTCCCCAAGGAACATCTCTTCCCAAGGAACATCATAACCAATAAGGTTTTCAATTTATAGATGCGAGGGTCCAGCATGGTGAGGAGGGAAGTTGAGGCTTCTCCAAAGGACATCTATCCCCTATACACATCATGGTCAACAAGGTTCTATCTGTCTAGATGTTGAGGTCCATCATTGTGGGAATTGAGGTTCTGGCTTCTGAAAGGTACATGTTCATGATAGTCAGACATCTATCTGTCAGTGTGTTACCTGTTTTTCTGTCTCACCAGAATAGGCTGTTCTTCTTATCACTTTCTTGAAATGAGATAACACCTGTAAGATGTAAACAGTAACAATGTTATCATTGTTAGCTAGAGAGTATATAATAGACCAAGCACAGAACAAGTGAAGGTAGCAGATGAGGGAAATTTTTCATCTGGAAAATGAAACACTCTTATGTGTCATAGTATATCCTTTCTTATGCAGAGTATTGTTTTTTTTTTTTTTTCCTCTTTAGGAATTTTCACATTAAAGTAGTCATCACCGAACAGGAACATTTAACATGGCACTGGCCAGACTAGGGATTTACCAGTTTTATGATCTACCTCTGGAAGACCCAAACTATGAATGGTTGCCACTCCCAGGGGTAGAACAAGCATAGATATCAGCCTGTCAACTTTCTGTAGACATTTAGCCAGAGACCCATTAGCAGAAAGGAGTTGTCTCTCATGGCAAATGGCTGCATGGGAGAAAGGAATATACAAAGACTCTGGACGTGAACATTCTTTACTGACTCAGTTCTAGCACTCTGAGCAGCTGGTTGGACACTTGAGCTGGAATGAAGGAGCTCACACCCAACAGTCACAAATAATGTCATTATCATCTAGTCTGATTTTCAAAGTACATGGGTTTCAAGGATCTCTGAACCATCAAGAAATGCCAGTCCTTGTGTTTTATATATTTATTTATATTGATTTTTCAATATAGAATCTTTCTTTAGTTCTGGCTGTCTTTGAATTAGTCTCAGGCTAACCTTTAACTCCTACTTTTGCCTCTTGAAGTGTTGGCATTTAAGATGTGTGCTACTGTACCTGGCTATTGATTTTTTTTTTTACAAAAACACCAATTTATATATTTGAAAGAAGTGGAGCAAGGGAGAGAGTGATCTCTCCATGGTTTCAAACCACTGTAAATATACTCCAGATGCAGGCAACACCTTGTGCATACAGCTTTATTTGGATACTGGGAAATGGAACCTGGGCCATTAGGCTTTGCATGACAGTACCTTAACCATTGCACCATGTCTCCAACCCAAATCCTTGTCTTCAAGAGGAACTTAAGATCTTCCCAAGCTGCAAGAGTTTTTATTTCTCTTTGTTCTTATGTGTAATCCCCTCTATCAGTCCCTCCAGATAGGAAGGTTGCAAGATCAGATGAAGAGCAAATTTGATGTGGTGTGTCTGGTTCTTTCAGGACTCTCTGATGTCTTTAAAGACTCTGTGAGTGACCCTGTCATCCTAACACACTGAGTCTTCAAACACCCACACATATAAGGGCAGAGAGGATGTGGGGAATCTGAGTCCTTGAGAGTGACTACAATTTTGAAGGGACTAAAGTTCCCATGGAGAAGAGATAGCCTGCCTTGCACAAGTGTGCACACCAAGGATCTATATCTGCTGTGTATGCTTTCCTAATACAATTTTTATCTAACATTTTTTATAATCTTGTTTTCATTTTCCTCATATGTCCTTTGTAACCTTGAACCATTTGCCCTGTATTGTGAGAGAAGCTAGCAGGCCATTCCATCTTTCCACATTAAGATCACAAGGCAGAGAATATTCTTACTATATTAGAGGAAAAAGTTTTCCAACCGTTGAAGTATGGAGATTACAGCCAAAAATATGGAGAGAAAGTTAGGGTAAAGAAGGCATTGGCCACTGAAGGTAGTTCCAAATGAGAGAACCCTTACTTGGGAAAATGAATTGGGAATGGACTTGCCAAAGGACTATAGAAGTACTATGGAAGCACTGGCTGTCATTTGTATGAGAGAGAGTGAGACAGAGACAGGTATTTACTTTTAATTTGCTCTTTGTTTTAGAAGAATCAGCCTATGATGGAAAGAAAAACCACATGATAATTTAGATAGACGTAGAAAAGGCATTTGTCAAAATACAACATGACTTCATGATCAAAACGTTGGAGAAATTCGGCATGGTCAGTTTATATCTTGACACAATAAAGGCTATATACAATGCTCCTAAAGCCAAAATAATACTTGATGGAGAGAGACTGGAGGAATTCCCATTGGGATCAGGAACAAGAGACAGGTGTTCACTCTCACCTCTGCTCTTCAATATAATACTGTAAGTCCTAACTCAAGCAATAAGACAGTAGAAATAATAAAGGGGATACAATTTGGAAAGAAAGAAATAAAGTTTGCTCTCTTTGCAGATGACATGATTCTATATGTAAGAGACAAGAGAGACTCCATTCCAAAATTCTTAAATGTGATAAACTGTTTCAGCAAAGTAGCAGGATACAAAATCAATGCACAAAAATCAGTAGCCTATTATATGCAAATAACAAAGATGCACAGAAAGAAATAAGTGACATTGTCCCATTTTCAAGTTCAACAAGAAAATAATAAAATACCTTGGAATAACATTAAACGAGGTAGTGAAAGGTCTATCCAATGTAAATATAACAACACTCAAAAAAGATATTGAGGAGAACGTGAGAAAATGGAAAGACCTCCCATGCTTCTCAATAAGTAGAATTCACATTGTGAAAATGGCAATCCTACCAAAGTCAATCTACATATTTAGTGCAATTCCCATCAAAATCCCATCATAATTCTTCACAGAGATATAAAAATTGATCTCAAAATTCATATGGAATAGCAGAAGGCCTTGGATATCCAAGCATATCCTCAGCAAAAGAAACACCACTGGAGACATCACCATACTTGATAAAAAGCTATAGTATAAAGCCATAGAAATAAAAAGAGCATGGTACTGGCATAAAAGCAGGAGTATAGACCAATGATATAGAATTGAGGACCCAGACTTTGGGTCAAGAAACTACAGCCACTTGATATTTCGCAAAGTCCCTAACAATATTGGCTGGAAAATGAGAGCATCTTCAACAAGTGGTGCTGGAGAAACTGGATAGACATATACAGAAAATTGAAAGTTGATCCACACACCTCGCCATGTACCATATCAAGTCCATATGGATCAATAACCTAGTATAACACCAGAAAAGTGGCTACTATGGGAGGAAAGGTTAGGAAGAACACTCCATGATTTAGGAATGGGAAGAGACTTCCTGGAAAAGAAAACAAAGTAACACAGGTTCTTAACACTCACTCGACCAATAGGATCACATGATGCTGAAGAGTTTCCTCACCAAGGAACATACAGTAAGCAGAGGCAATATATTACCCACAGAATGGGAAAAAATAGTTGATGATTATACAACTGACACAGGCCTATTCTCTAGAATCTACAAAGAACTCAAAAATCTAAACAATAAAAAGTCAAACAACCCACTCACAAAATGGGGCAAAGACCTGGGCAGGCAGTTCATAGAGGAAGAAATACAAATGGCAAACACCCCAAAGGCAATGTTCATCATAGCTAATCATCAGGGAAATGTTAAATAAAACTACTATGAGATTCCACCTTACCCCAGTAATGATAGCAAACATCAAAAAAAAAAAAAATCAAATGCAAATAAATGCTGGCAAGGATGTGGAAAAATAGGAACCCTCATCTGTTGTTGGTGGGAATGTAAGATGGTACAAATACTTTGGAAATCAATATGGAGACTCCTGAAAACTGACTATAGAGTTACAAACAGACCCAGTTATTCCCTTACTGGGCTTGTACCCTAAAAGCTCCATGCCTCAGCTCACAGCAATATGCTCAACCATGTTTATACAGGCTCAATTCATAATAGCCAAGAGCTGGAATCAACCCAGATGTCCATCCCTAGATGAATGAATAACTTAGTTATGGTTTACCTACAGTATGTAATTCTATACAGCATTAAGGAAAAATGACATAATGAAATTTGAAGAAAAATGCTTAAGACTGGAACAGCTTATTCTCAGTGAACTCACCCAATCACGCGAAAGCTACTCACCGCATGGTCTCACTCATCTTCACATCTTAACCTGAATCTACCCAAGTCACCGACATACTTAGCCAGCATCTCAAGGACTGGAAAATAGGGAATGTGGGGAGGGAGGGGAATGTAAGCAGTGGTGGGAGTACACCAAACTGGAACCAAAAGGCAATGGTATCATAAAACTCCACATCCTTCAAGACAGACCAAATGGCTGAACCTCCACCAGGCCCTTAGAAGAAACACTGTATTCACAAGGTCCTGGAAAGGGTACGACAAAAACTGTTCATTATCTCCTCCAGTTTCTGCTTATTTCTCTCTCTCCCTCTTCTTTGTCATAGCTCTATCTCGTTTATATCACTTATCCTGTTCTTCCTTCTCTTCTTGGGCACTAACCTGTAACTCCTGGTTCCAGCAGGTTGATATTATCCACAAAGAGCTTTTGATCACAGAGACCTACAAGGTTTCCCAAAAGAAAACAGATTTTTGTCAGAGCTCTTGTTGACTCACCATAGGTTAGTGATAAGAGCTTACTGCTGAAGACACCACACAGTGTTGACACATATCATGGAGCGACACGGAGGGAAGTGGAATAAAGTCAGTCCCCAAACAGAGTGTCTAGTGCTGGAAGGTACTACATGAGTGACTGGGGGAAAATGAGAAATATCTGTCCAAGCAATGCATGCTCTAAACTAGTTAGCTGCCAGCAACCTGATGTGATGCCCTACAAGTGCAATAGTAGCTCATAGCCATGGTGTGAAACCAACTGCTTTCTATTTGGCTAATTGATCTGCTCAGTGGTATGGAACCCGTAGCTGGTGCTGGGAAACAGGTCAGAACCATATCCAAAAAATGAACCTGCTCTCTCCTAAACTCTCTCTGAAAAACAATGATTATTACCTTTACTTGGTGCTAACTTTACTCTCTGTTGGAGAACCTGCTTCTCTTTTTCAGATAAACGCAGGTCCTAAGGAAAGAACCACCCCATCATACTTCAAAAAGGCCCTGGCTGAAACTGAGAACAATTGGAGAAACATGCAGGAATTCTGTTTTCTTGGTGAGCCGGGAACAGGCACAACCGTGAAGGTGATAAACACAGAAAACAATCAACTCCTACCAAACCAGATATCCACAGACACAATGGTGCCCAAGATCACAACACAGAAGCAGACCCACTATGAACCCAACATGGCTCAGGGAAATTTGTGGAAGAGGGGGTGGAAAAAATGTCAGAGCCACAAGCTGGGTCATGACATGCAAAAGTATTTCCTCGTATCCAAAAATAAAGGCTAACTCCATAATGGATGACCCATATACCCTAATAAGGAGGGTCCCTGTGGAGGGGGGAGAATAGGGAGGATGCTGACAATGGTACTAACTTGACTTATTCACTGACAACAAAAAATAAAAAGACCAAGTTACGTAATAACTGTTAATTGCATGTATATATGAAAAGCAAAAGAGCTATATTCCACTGAGAGTTGTTCCTTCTCAGGTCATAACCACTGAATAACCTGTACAGCTCTCACCACTACTACTTTCAAAAACAAAATTTATTATGAGAAAAAGTATTTCCTCAGAAGCATAAATAAGCCCTCTCCTTCATATAGCATAACTACATTCAAGAAGAAACATCAACTGCACTTTAATAATGATATTAAAATGTCATTTCCATGATATGTGAGAAAAAAGGTTAAATTAAGATGATGATATTACTAGTCAAAGGCAACAATGAAAAGAATGAAAATCTGAAGTAAAATGATATAACTAAAGGAGTGCCAGTTTTACTCCTACTGTTCATTAAGTTATGTTAACTAAAGCAATAAAGGATCAGGAAGTGTGAAAATCTTTCCTGGAAATCAGTGATACTTACTTCCACCAAACTTCCTTCAGGAATGATTAAACTTCAGTGCTGTAGAGAAAAGCTCAAAATGTTTCAGGTCTTTGGACAAACTATCTTGGGTCCTCATAGCCCATTTCTTTGTGACTTAGCATCCTGTGGCTGTTAGGTAATTCCTTTTGGAATGTACAAGTAGAACCCCCAGCACCCACCAACTGTAAACTTGACAATATCTTCAGAGAACATCTGAGGCCTACAGCAGAGCTTTCTCCATTTAGTTCTCACCCACTCATCTTATTTTCACACCAATATATATTTGAACAGTATCTTAATGTATGGTGTTCTTTATTCTGGCACTATTAAAAACCTCACTGGACTTGAAATTTAGGTTAATTTGGGTTAAACCTAAATCTGTGTTCCTAGCCATGGTTACCCATATATGCTCCAACAATGAAGTATATAATATAATATATGATATGATACGATATGATACGATACAATACAATATAATATGATTCTCAGTCAGCCACCCTCATCCACACTTTTGTGACCTTGGTTCTTACAATCAGAACAAATTCTATTCCGAAATAAAGACTTTCCTACCAGTTTTTAGAATGAAACCAAGCTGGAAAAGGGATTGCACACTGCCCCCAAAAATCCTATTTGTAAAGGCAACCTTGTTTATTAACTCAATAATGCAAAAGCAATCAATGGGCATAAACAAAAATATTTAGAAGACTATTAAACAGGCATGACACATTTATTTAGCCAAACCATATTATTAGATTCCCCTCTAGGATCTATGATATTTTAGTCATAGTTTTTCGACTAGGTTTTCAGGACCAGGCCTGAATTCCTTATGTTGAGCGTGTCTCAGGTGCAATCAATGGAATAGTTGGTTAAGAAAGTACCAGTCCTACCTCTATTGCACTATTAGGTACACATTGCCTGGCTGGTTGACTGTGCAGACCACAGAGTGGATCCACTATCTGTTAAGGCTGTTGATGATTTTCTCACCCAGAAGTCTGCATAGTACTTGCCAGCACTATGATAGCCAGCCAGCTTGGGTGAGACACCTTTAATCCCAGCATGTGGGAGGCAGAGGAAGGAGGTGACTGTGAGTTTTTGCCCAGCCTGCCACTACATAGAGAATTCCAGGTCAGTCTAAGGTATAGCATGACTCTACCTCAAAGAAAAAATAAAGTATATGAAGAGATGAGCTGGAAAAGTAGAGAAGAATGATAAAAGGATACATGTAACATATAGCCAGAGAAGGAAAACCATGGAGGGATAATAGTAAAGGAGAGCAGGCAAGACAGGACTTAAAAAAACAAATTATCTTCTACATCTTCCCTCCCTAGCTCCCCCTCCCCCTCTCTCTCTCGTCTCTCTAATTCTTGTATATTCTTTTTCCTCATTTTCTTAGTGGGCACTGACCTGTAACTCTCAGTACCAGCATGGGGCTATCATCCACAATGAGCTTTTGATCAGAGAGAACTACAAGGTGTCCCAAAAGAATGACAGATTTCTGTCAGAGTATTAGATGACCCACCAAAGGTTAGTGGTAAGACCCTATTGCTGAAGACACCATATGGAGCTAACACAAATGAATGGTATGGCTGGAAGCAAGGAGAGAGTCTGTCCCCAGACAGTCAGCATGTGTAGTGACAGAAGGTGCTACATGGGTGACTGGGGGAAGTGTCCAATATCTGTCCAAACAAGTCATGGTCTAACCGACTTAGCAGCAAATAACTCGTTGTGATGCCCACACAAATGCAATAGTGGCACACAGCCATGGGGGGGGGGGAACCAAATGCTCTTGATTTGGCTAACTGATCCCCTCAGTGGTACAGGACACATAGCTGGAACAATAAGTCAGAACCATATCCAAACCTAAGCCCCCTCTTCAGTATCAAGCTACTAGCAACCATGGGGTAAAAGAGGGCCTACACCTATTAAACTATACAAAAGTAACTGTTATCTTATTTGTCCTCGTGCAAGCTTACTCTCCGTTGGAGATTCTGCTTCGTTTTTTCAGATAGGTGCAGATCCTTAGGTGAAACAAGCAAGGGTGCTGTTCTCCTGATGAACAGGATACAAGAGGGAAGGAGAACAATACAGAGAAAAATCAACTCCTACCACATCAGAGAGCCAGAGCCCCAGAGGCCCCCAACACCTCATCACTGAAGCACACCAAAAATGAACCCAATATGGCTCAGGGAAATTTTGCGGATGAGGGGGCAGAAAGAATGTCAGACCCACATGTTGGGTCAAGATATGCAGAGACATTTATCATCCCAATAACTGTGGGTTAACCCCACAATGCACGAAACATATACCTCCACAAGGAGGGGCCAATAGGGAGAGGGTAGGCCACGGATGAGCCTAATAATGGTACCAAACTGCCTGTATTTGCTGAATACAAAACTAATTTAAAAAAGAAAAAAAAAAAACAAATTATATGAGAAAATTCCATTAAAAGGTGAAAAACAATCCCTTACATAGAGTCATCTATGCTGGGTAGTTGATATGCTTTATTCATGGTATAGATATCTAATTTAAAAAATATTATTAATCCTCAAGTATTTTGTTGAATTGATCAGGTGAAATAGGACTTGTTGAAGTACACATCACAATTAATTCACAATTGCATAGGTCTCATCATAAAATTTAGTAAAAAAAAAATCTTTAAGTATTTATTTATTTATTTTCAAGCAGAGAGACAAGAAAGAGAGAGAGAATGAGCATACCAGGGCCTCCATCTTCTGCAAATTTATAGCAGATGCATATTCCACTTTGTGCAGCTGGCTTTCCATGGGTTCATAGGAGTCAAACCTGAGTAGTTAGGCTCTGCAGGCAAGCACCTTAACTGCTGAGCAATCTCTCCATCCCATAGTTATGAAACATTGATGATTAGGAAGTATTGTGTGAGGATTGTGCTCTTTTATGAACATAATGCCACCAATCAAGGTCATATTAAGCTTTTGCCATTATTAATCTGATACAGAAAATGAACCAGTGTTAAACAGAGATGAACACTGGCTGCCAAAAAGGAACTTTTGGGAAAAATAATCCTTCAACCATCGGGGTGGACAGTTGGTTGATTCCACTTAATAGAAGCAGAGGAAGGACATTAGTGCATCTTTATTTTAGATTCTCCAGCAAAGGAGGTAGGCTGAGCTTCTGCAGAAGAGGAGATGCACAAGGTCAAGAAGACAATCCTGCTGCTGGCAGCTGTATCCACGTTCATGTTTCATCTCATTATCTTTGTGAAATCTCATGTTCCATTTGATTCTTAATTTTATTATTGGAGTCAGAGTCCCATCACTATTCTTGTACCAATTTCTTCAATTCTTACAGAAACGTTCACAGTTAGCCGTGCTTTACATTAAGTCAACTCTTTCATGACAATCCCTATGAGTGATTTCACAAAGACATAGACCTTGATGTCAATTTATAAGTGAGACTTAGAAACATAAATCAAATATCAGTGACTATAAACAGGGCAGGCATATATTTAGAAATAATAACAAGGATTCTTACCATGTCTGATGGTGTGAATTACAATGCATTCACACAATGTCTGTAATACATAAATTATACCTAGATTTCATGTCCAGGGAAATATTCTTGATTAGAATATAGGTATCCCATATTTTGTTCTTTACATTTTTGTGAAATACTAAAAGAGATTTCCTTGAGATGTATATGAATAATTGGTTTTGTATTATTAATATCAAATGTATTCTACAGAATATAAAGGATACTTGCCTGAAAAGAGTAATGACACAGTTTTGAATCTTTAGAACTCACATAAAGCCAAATGCACAAAGTGAAACATGAATCTAGAGTTAGTTTGCACTGGCAGGAGGTCCTGGTGGGTCCATTCTATCTCTCTCTTTTTTTTTTACCTCTCTCCAGCTGTCAAATAAATAATTTTTATGTCAGAAATGGGCAGGAGAGATCGCTAAGTGGTTAAGGTGCTTGCCTGCAAAGCCTATGACCTAGGGTTGCTTCTCCAGAACCCAGAGAAAACCAGATGCACATGGTAGTGTAGGCATCTGCAGCTTCTAGAGGCCATGGTGCACACATTTCCTCTCTCTCTCATTCTTTCTCTGTGTAAGTAAATTTATGTATTTATTTTTTAATATTCTAAAGGGTAAATGCAAATGTAAAATCATACATAATATAAATTTCAGCAATACTTATGTTATTGCAAGTGGTAAAAGTTTTTGAAATGACCTTGTAAAATTATAAATAAGATATTAAAATATGTATACATTCTCAAAATTGGAAGGTCACTTTGGAAACACTGAGTTTTTGACATGAAATTGTAATTGAGCTATGGCCTAATGTGTCCCACAGGGCATGATTGGAAGGGCTGCTGGCCTTGGCACATTTCATATGGACTATGCTCTATCATGTGCACAAACTAGTTTCCATTTTCTTTAAGCTTCACTTACTATAATTTCATTAGTGAACGGAAGCAGTTCAACAGTAACTTGAAACAAATATGTACTGAGAAACCACAAACAAATAGTCAGGGTTACCTATGAGATTATTCCACACCGGCAAACAAAGAAATGTCATGGCAGTACACTGATGATTTTGCAAAGGACAGAAAGTGCTAAGAAGACATCAAGGTTGGAATAAGAAAACATTTCTGAACTTGATTATGTCTATTCAAGTATTTCTATGAATGGCCATAGAACACCCAAACACCTGAAGTGAGAAATAACAAAGGAACAGATCAAATCAGTTTATGTTCACACAGTGGATTCCATTTTGTTTGCTAAAGAGGAAGGTTTTTTTTTTGTTTTTTGTTTTTTGTTTTTTTACACTTCTGCTATGACTATACCTGAAAATTCCTCTCAATTGTCTCTGAACCTCAACTACGTAATTAACATTAAAATTTTCAATTGTACTCATTTTGCTGTGACCAGAGTTGATGGTGTGTCTCACTGTAAAGCAAACAGAAAATGAATTTGTCCTCTACCTGTTTTTTCGTAATATTGGATTTAAAATAAACCATGAGAGGTATAGGGGCAAACTAGGTTCTGGGTTGGTACTAGATGACAGGCAGAAGATCCCAACATTTTATTACCACATGCAAAAGTGGGTACAGCAGTTCGAGGTTATTGGGTGGCATTCAAGAAATGAATGTATTTTGTTCTTTCATGGGTTCCCTAAATATCTAGGATTTAGAGACCTAGGCTATGTTTTGTTTTTTGTTTTTTTTTCATTTGCTTGAAACCAGGTCTTTGAAAAGTACCAGTACCTAGTAGGGTCCCTCATACATCCCAAGCCCCTCACTATGGAGTAACACATAGTCTTCTATTTCACGTTACAGTCCAGGACCTTCACCCAGCTGATATATTGAGAGGGCCCTGGGCACTAACTTCATATTATCTACATCATCCATGCACAGCCACTAGTACCATGGTAAGCTCATCTTCCCATATAACCTGGGCTTCAGTCTCAAGCAGCCCCAATGTTAATCCCCACGGAACCACAGCATCCCACAGACCTCTGAGTACTTCCACCAGCCTTGTTGTTTCTAAAATTCCAGTAACATTTCCCCAACCACAGTTCACATTCACAATTTAATATTTATTCAAGGCCATGTAATCTTTCCCAAGCCCCAGTGTGATGATAGCTTCCCTCCCAGTTTTCTCTTCCACTGGCATCACTTCAGAAACCCAGTACCAGACTCAGAAATTAAAATTTATGGCCTCATTGCCACTTTTAGCTCAAGAACACTTCAGGACTCTACTTACATCCCAATTCCCAATGCAGCTGCATACAATTGCCACTGTCACACGTTCACACATAAATCATTCACAACCCTATGAGTATTTCAGCAACTAATATTGTCCCTATACAGTCACCTAGCAACTGCTATGACCAACAGAAGTCCAACACCATCCAGTACCCATCTGGAACATGATACAAATATGATATAATCCAATGCTAATCCTAATTGAGGTCATGTCCCAGCCTGGAACCACTCATCCCAGTAACAGCATTCAGATAGCTATGAAATACCTGGCTCTGCCCTATGATCCTTGGTATCATCCTTCAGTACAATAAGCTTCATTCAAACACATTAAAGACCATGGCTTTCCATCCCACCCTTAATATTCCACACATACACCTGTCACAATACTGGTGTAATTTCACAATAATGCCATGTACTTGACCTCCAAAATAATCCCTTTGCTCTTTGAACCCTCCTCCCCCCAACAACCAATTTCTCTAAGCCTCTGGTGACCCTGTGAACCTAGAGTGAATTACTAATCCCTCATCCACCTGTGCACTGTGTTATCATCCTCTAGTACTAACTGGATTTCCCAGCATCCTTTTTAACATCAACCATCCAAGTTGTAGCTTTTCCACACCAGCACCAACTTCAGACTTTGATATCATTGCTATAGTATTTTATAACCAGCTCCTCAGCTCCCAGAATTGACCCCAGGGCTTGGTTTCCCCTGTAACATAAAAAAGAAGATGTATGTACCAGAGTTTGTCCATGTTCCCTAGACCATGTCAAAGTTAGTAATATCTGATAGGCATATCAATAAGACTCATCTTTTCTAAGCAATGCCATGGATTAGGGAAGTCACGTTGACAAGACTCAGGTAATAAAATGACACAGAAATTGCAGTGGACACCTACTCCATTGTCCATTGTGGAACTCAGAACACATGAGTGAGGAAGTATTATGGTCCTTGACATTTCAGGTGTGTTTTTTAAATGCAGATCAAATTAAGCTTTCATGTCCTTACATCCCTCTCTTCACACTAAATTAATTTGGGAATTAAAGGAAGTTGAAGCAGCCCCCAACACCATCTTCCAAAAAAGGAAGTATTGACAGAACATGAAGCAAACTGTCACCATGACCAATTGGATTGTTCCACATCTTTCACAAATGGGCTTTAAATGCATCCTCCTACCCATATTTTCTACATAAAGAGAGCTGCACTGCGCTTCATCAGAAGAGTGGAGACAGGCACCAGGAGAATGAACATTCTACTGCTGGCTGCAGCTCTCAGCTGCCTGGTTTGTGCTGAACAGCAACCTTTGAAGGTACCATGTCTAACATGAGCTATAGGAGTAGAGCTGAAGATGGCTCTGGGTGGGCCACTCTTCTACATGGGCCTCAGTGTCATTAGATAAGGTCATTGTTTCACTTGAGTGTCTTTTATTAAAGCCATCCTGTCTCAGTACTTTTAGTATTTACTAGTTTATATTTCCCTTGCTGTGAGGATGGTGAGCAGTATGTTTTATATGAAACATACTTGCACATTTTCTTTTACTATTTAACATGAGTACGAATGTTTTACCAATTTTCCTTAGTTTCAGTTGGGCCCCTTTTGAGGTATGTTGGGGCAGCTCTCTCCTTAGGATCTGTATCTATCTGAAAAAGAGAAGCAGATTCTCCAATGGAGAGTAAGTTGGCACCCAGAAAATTGAGATAACACTTACTTTTTTGATAGAGAATTTGATAGGCATAGGCCCTCTTGTATCCCATGATTGATGGTAACTTGATATTGGAGAGTGGGCTTGTGTTTGGGTATGGTTCTGACTTGTTTCCCTGCTCCAGCTATGGGTCCCTTAGCACTGAGGGGATCAGTTATCTAAATCAAGAGCAATTGATTCCTCACCATGGCTGTGTGCCACTATTGCACTTGTGTGGGCATCACATCAGGTTATTTGTTGCTAATTAGGTTAGACAATGAGTTCCTTGGACAGATATTGGTCATTTCCCCCAGTCACCCATGTAGCGCCTCTGGCACTAGACACGCTGACTGGGGACTGACTCTCTCCTGGCTTCCAGCCATGCCATTCCATGTTACATGTCAGCTGTGTATGGAGTCTTCAGCAATAGGGTCTTACCACTGTTGTAAGTTCATACTGAAAATATCACAATATCAGTGTAGATATAAGGCACTGTATTTATCTTTTGCTTTTGGTGTTCTGAGGTAGGGTCTCAGTGTAGCCCGGGCTGACCTGCAGTTCATATATACTCTCAGGTTTACCTTGAACTCAGGGAGATATTTTCTATCTCTGCCTTCAGAATTCTGGCATTAGATGGGGTGTGCCACCATGCCTACTAAGGCACAGTGTTTCCTACATATAGAGGAATGTATCAAGTGAAATGGCTCGTCCATATTTACAGAATTCTGAATGGATTTCCAAAAAAATACATCATCTAACCAAGTCTGATGGAATAATAGACATGCATGAAAGTTGGGTTTGGACTGCATTTGTCTGTTTGTAGTTATTCTCCTGTGGAAACTAGATAGGCTGTATCAGTCATCATGCTGCAATTCATTTTTCTCCTTCCTAAAGTCAGCTTCAATTTAAATTCCATATTTTTCTTCCACATGTGGGTCATTCTCTTGACAGTTCTTTTCAGAAGAGTCAGGCATAATATATTAAAGATAAATATCTGCCATCAAAATGAGATTTGCTTTCAGCCATGTTTTGATGATATTTACGATTTTTACCTTGTGGTTTATTAGGTACACCATCCCATGACATCTGGTTGTAGTTACAGTTGTGTTTGGGGCTCTTCAAAGAATAAGATGAGAAAATACAGTCTCTACATTGAATTAATGTTTCTCAATTCTTATATGCGTGTCATAATACAAAGTTAAAGATGTTAAGGAGTACATATACTTGCCATGTAAGAGATCATATCAGAACTTGTTCTTAAAACATAACTATAAGGATATTGCTGAGTTTTCACATGGCTGCTTTCACTTGGCAAAATTGAATCTATTCTCATATTGATAATACTATCTGGTGCTCATAGGATTGAACCATGTTCTAAATTTATATAATGGATGTAATCCTTCAGATTTAGTTATAACTTCTCTCAAACAGATCAGATGTTTTTCACAGTTTTTCTGTTAGGAAAACCAGGTTCATTAATGACAGTACAATTTGCAGAACAAAATAGGAAACATGGCTGTACGTACCAAGTGCACATTCTTGTTTCAGTTTACAGGGGATTTTCACACCCTCTACCTGGCCTCTAATCGTCTGTCAGCAATAAGTGAAAATGGGCTGCTCAGGTTTTACTTTCGAAATATTTCATTTTATGATGGTTATAAGAAAATGTCTGTGACATTTTATATGAGGTAAGTCAAATATGTTTAACTACTAAAACAGACCTATTTGAATGCTAACTTAAATTGCTCTGTCATATTTACATTGAAATATCTCATTTTGCATGAGGATTTGAGTTTCTGTTGGTAGTTTACAGAACCTGAAGTTTATAAGTCATGGTAGAACTTCACACCAACCAGAAGACATTGTGTAATTCCTTGAAGATGCTCACATTTGGAAATCATGCTAAATTCCATTCATTTCAGTCACTACTTACAGATGGTGAGCAAAGTTCATTCTGTGTAAACCTACAATTTGGTGAAAGTCCACCAAGCCCAATGACTATAATTGGTTTTTATTCCTTTCCTTTCTGGAAGTAGGGTCTCATCTACCTCAAGCTGGCCTCATCTTTAGCTCATTACCTGGAAATCCTGAGCCTTCTGTATTCCCATCCCATGTGTAAGGACTATAGCAGTGTGTACCATAGCCAGCCACTCTTGCCTTATTAATAAAAGTAATGTTTAGTGAAGATTCCATAGAGTTGTCAGAGTAGGAAGGCATGGCAAAACATAGTCTTATTACAGGAAACCAATGATTAATACAGGAATATCTCCACTACTTTGGACATGTGAATTTTACATACTGAGTTCTAGAACAGCCAGTATAAAAGAAATCTACCAGAGCTAGCCTAGTAAATGACCATGCACTTCATTGGCATGAAGAACAGGAGAGGAGAATCTGCTCCTGACCATGGAGGAGGACATCCTCATCTGCAAGTCACCTCTCCTTGACTTGGGTGAGGATGTGGAGCTCTCTTAGTGTATGAGAGGCAATGTAATAAAATTTTGGGATGAAATACTGACATTTTACAAGTGTACATGATTCAAATTATAATTCAGAATTGCCCCAGAAATTTGTGGGTAAGTGAGAACATGTATTAATATCAACAACTCACACTGGTATTTCTCCTTAGTGGAAAAAGAGTCATGAATTCTTTGCACAAAAGTGGTAATATGGAGAACATTGGTAGCCATACACATATTTATAGCAAATAATGAGAACATCAGGGCATGAGGGATTGTTTAGGGGTTAAGGCATTCACCTGCAGAGCCAAAGGAACGAGGTTTGATTCCCCAGGACCCAATTTGGCCAGATGAACAAAGGGGCACATGCATCTGGGGTTTGTCTGCAACGTCTGTAGGCCCTGATGAGCCCATTCTCTCCCTCTCTCTCTCTCTCTCTGTTAAATAAGTAAATAAAAATAGAATAATTTAAAAATTCAAAACATCATTTGAACCTAATAATGTGGCACAACCTTAATATGCTAACCAGTGCCAGAAATCACAACCAACATGTACTAGCATGGGGGATGATCAGAAGTTCAGGGATAACCTAAGCTATATAATGCCTTCAGAGACAGCTTCAGCTACAACTGTGTTCTCACTGGACCCAGTTGACATCAACTCAAAAAGAATACCTTTCCCCAAACTACTCTCAGGAGACATATTCATGTTGAAAGTATGTTCAGAGCTTTCTGAGAACATTTGTTACAGTGCTATTATTAAGATGAAAATTGAGACAGGCCAGCACATGTCTGACCCCCAGTGCTGGGGAAGCCAGGAGGAGAATATGTGGAACTTTGCAAAGCCGCATTAATCAGTGGCATTTCACTTAAGTGATAGGTCTTGTGTGGCCATGTGTCACTGATGAAAACACTCAGACACATCTTCAAGCTTTATATGTACACATGCATACACACAGGAATGCATACTGAATACACATACGTATTCAATAAATGAATAAGCAACAGGAAAAGGAAAACCAGAAATCAGATATAAAAATGAAAACTCAATTCAGTGACTGTATTTCGGATGTTTTCAAAGTCTATGCATTCAGATGAAGTGTTTTAAACTTTCCCCATGGTGTAAAGTCAAAGAGGATAGTTGTTGAATGTTGAACTGTAAAGGAGAATAGAAGGAGCTGCAAACAGCGTGTGGCACAGGAAGTCACACAGGAGTGTGGAACAATTGTCAGAAGCTGATGTGAGACAGAGTAAAGCTGTGAAAACGCAGTTTCCTTTTACAATGTCAACTGTAATGTAGCGCTGCTACTTCCTCAAGTAAAAGTCATGTGGAATATTAGTTGATATGTGCTGGATGTCTTCTAACCTTATTTAGGGAAAATGGCACATGTCGACTCTATGGACTTCAGGCAACCAATTTCAAACCTTGGATTTTTGATGATATATGTAAGTACTTCTTTTCTTACTTTGGCTAGAAAAAACAATCTTCACAGGGTATCTTCCTTCAAGATGGTATTGTTTGCTATCCTTTCACTTTTTTTCAATATCTGACAGATGGCTATTTGTGCGTGAGAGGTTGACTTTTGTCATTCTTTTAGTCGATCAGCCTGAAGGTCTTGAGCCAGTTGAACGGAAAATTGACAATCCAAAGCGTTCGAGGCTCTTCCATAATTCATATGATGCCTATCCAAGAGTCTGGATCCAACAATTTTATAATAAAGATATAGGTGGGTATAATTATCATGACTACCTGCTATTGACGTAAGCATCTTAGTGTAGCACCACATCTCCCATCCTGCAACAATCCAAAAATATTATACCAATTATGCACCACATGATTATAAGTATGGGTGCTTCAAACATGCACATTATAAGAATGAATTAAATGTAGTTCTTCACAAGAATGGCTATCTAAATTCTACAAAAGGTTGGTCCTTATTACAAATGCATATTGTGAAATTCTCTAACCTCAGACTGTATTCATTTACGTGAATACTTAAGGAAGACATTATAGCATCTTTTTGGTTTGGGCTTGTACAATTATTGATAGTAGGGAAGTCATGGAAAATTGGTGGGGGGAGAGCCATCTTATACTGGCAATATATAAAGCTTCATTCATATATACCATACTTTTTTTTTCTAAATTTGTTTTGATGTTCCTTGACTAGTGGCAACTTAAAGAGTTATAGTGAGTGTACCTCTCAGCAATTGTGGAGGAAAAGAAAAACAGCTGTGTTAGTCAACTCTCAAGGTAAAACCAAAAAAAAAAAAAAAGAGAGAGATCATTTTTGTCCCTTTTGCAGAAGGTTTAGTCTGTGATAGGTAGAAATCATGAATCCGGACCTTTGATGATTTACAACATACTGATGATGTCTGAACTGTCTGGGAAGGACTGTCCACTTTATAATAGAGGGGGAAAAACATGAAGAAAATCAACCCCGTTCATAGTATGATGTTCGCAGGCATAATGGACACCCTTAGAAATGATCCCAGCTTTTAGAGTTTGCCAACTTTTCTGAATCAAGTTCTCACAAGGAAGTTAGCGTCACAGTTGTGATTGTAGTTTCCTATAATTGATGCAACTAGTTTAACTGGAAGTTCACCCAATATATAATCTGAGTCTATCATCCAAAATACATCATAATATGCAACATAATGACAGGCATTGATTATTTTTTCATAAAAAGTAAAAGTGGTACATACACACTGTATACATTTAAAGGCATAATTTAAAATTAAAATTAAGACTTCATGCATTCCTAACATCAGTTTTTTCATATATTAACAAAATGTCTTAACGCTATGATGTTTGGCATATATGTTCCATGTAGTAATGGAAGCCCCATTTGCTGAGGCAGTAAGTCCTTAGTAAAATTAGCCTCCAAATCTTGGACTTCTGAAATGGCTTGCCTCTTTGGAGATGCAGGTCAACTGCATGGGTATTGTGGGCTATGCATTGTGAGGGAGGGAGGGGAGAGGCAATATCTCTGTGCAAAATGTCCCAGCTAGTGGCTCTAACAATCCTTCAGCCTCCTCTTTCACAAAATTCCCTGTGCCATACTGGGAGCATTTAAAGTCTACTTCAGTGATGGGGTCTTAGGATCATCAGGATCTCTAGCTCAGTAGGTGCTGAGTGTCCTCAGTATCTTTCTCCATCACCCTTATGCTGATAACAACTTAACTAAGACAGTGGTATTCTTGCTCGTTTCTTCAATTCTTCTGTGCTTTCAGCTGAGGCTGTGGCTGGGGTGGAAACACTAGATCTTTTAATTCCCCAGGTCACCTTCCCATCTAACAAAGAGTAGTAGATTCTCCAACAGTGTATGAACATAAACACCAGTTAAATAGGATAATGTTAACTAATTTAGAGAGAATTAAGAGGGTTTAGACACTCTTATAGTGTAAGGTTAGTGGGAATGTAACAATGGAAAGAAGATCCATTATCTGGATATGATTATGACTTGTTTCCCAGTTCCAGATATGATTCCCTTTCCACTGAGCAGATCTGTTCACAAATCCAAGAGCAGTTGGTTACCCACCATGGCTGTGTGCCACTATTGCAATTGTGTGAGCATCATGTTAAGTTGTTTATTTCTGGGTCGCTTAGACATTGAGTTGCTTAGACAGATGTTGTCCACTTCCCCCCCTGGTAGGTCATGTAGCTCCATCCAGCACTCGATGGGCTAATTGTCTGGGGTGTGGCTCTCCTCCTGATTACAACCATGATCCATGTCAACAGCATTTGGTGTCTTCAGCAGTCAGGGTCTTACCATTAAACTCTGGTTGGTAATCAAGTGCTCTCACAGAAGTTGGTCTTGTTTGTATTGGGAAAACTAATAGGTCTCTCTGATCATCAGCTCATTATGGATATCGAGAACATACTGGAACAGGGAATTACGGGCCTTGGCCAAAGGCAAGAAAAATCAAAAAGCCAGAGAAGAAAAAGAAACATGAGAAATTTGACGTTAGGTTTCATCTCACTCTCTCCAGGGCCTTTCTATTCAGGTGCTTCCTCTAAGGTCCTACCTATTGAGGATTCCACCTTTTAGTCAGAATTTCAGGATATAGGATTTTTTGGTACCAGTTCATTTTGGGTCCAGTTGTGTGCCCACACCATCTTTTTCCTTTACCTAAGCCCTATGCTCCCTATTGTCCAAGCCTCAAGATGCTATTCAGTTATGTCAGCAACTCGGGATGATCCAGATTAGGAACTGCAGATGAGGGAGAGTATGTGGTGGTTGTCTTTCTGTGATTGTGTGAATTCACTGAGTATGATCTGCTCTAAGTTCAACCATTTTTCCACAAATTTCAATGTGTTATTTTTTCTTACTGCTGAGTAGAATTCCATTGTGTAGATGTCCCACATCTTGCTTATCTATTCATCCAGTGATGGACATCTGGGTTGATTCCAGTTTTGAGCTATTAGGAATTGAGTAGCTATAAGTGTGATTGAGCAAATATTTCTCAACTGAGATGTGGAACTTTTGTGGTAAATGCCCAGTAAGGGAATAACAGCATCTGCTGGCAACCCTATATCCATCCTCCCCAGCAATCTCCAGATTGATTCCCACAAGGGTTTACCAGCTGGCATTCCCAACCCCAGTGAATTAGTGTTACTGTTTTTTTACAGCCTTGCCAACATTTGTTTACATTTGATTTTTATCCTTACTGGTGTGAGGTGGAATCTCATAGTAGTTTTAATTTACATTTCTCTAATGGTTAGGGATGTTGAAATTTTTATTAAGTGTGTGTTACCCCTTTGTAATTCTTCCTCTGAGAATTCCCTATGTGGTTCTCTGCTCCACTTTTTCAGTGGTTAGTTTGATGCTTTATTGTTTAGATTTCGAGTTCTTTAATATTCTAGATATTAGGCTTCTGTCAGTGGTATAGCTGGCAAAGACTTTGTCCTTTTTAGTGGGGAATCTATTCACTTTGGTTGTGGTATGTTTGTCTGTGCAAAAGTTTTGCAGCTTCATGAGATCCCATTGACTGACTGCATGTTTAATTTCCTTGGCTACTGTAGTTTCGTTCAGTAAGTCTTTTCCCAGTCCTATATCATGCAAAGTGCTTCCCATTATTTCTTTGAGTAATTGAAAAAATTTCATGTCTTATATTGAGGTCTTTAATCCATTTGGACTTGATTTTTCTCCATGGCAAAATGAATGGGTCTAATTTCATTTTTCTACATATCGTCATCCAATTTATCCAACACCAGTTGTTGAAGATGCTGTCTTTTCTTCAGTCTACATTATTGGCATCTTTGTCAAAGATCAGGCAACTGTAGTTGCTTGCCCTAAAGTCTGGGTCTTCAAATTTGTTCCATTGATCTATGTTTCATTTTTATTCCAGTACCATGCTGGTTTTTGTCACTATGGCTTTGTTACTTAGCTTTAGATCAGGTATATATCAGCAAGGACCACTAGAGAGTATTAGAGTGAGGCAAGGAAAAGGACACTCAGAACCTCTGATTGGAGCAAGAGCATATTAAATATAGAATAGGGCAAACTAAGTACTATGACCCATATTTTTACCTAACCCAGACAAAAATATTTTTTTCTCAGGCACATATCTAATGATCTTCACATTGGAATATGTATCTGAGACCACAATGTTCTTGGGAATCAGTTATTTCAGAGAGTACAATGGTCATATTGTTTTGATTGCAGCAGTGTGTAAGTACTGAATAAGATATTTTGTAAATGAAAATAATGTTTTCTTTGCCCCAAGATCAGTGTGTTTATGCACATTTTTTTCTGAATGTAACTGGTGTAGAATAGAATTCACACATTTGTTTAGATGCATCACAATAACTGGTTAAAGGACCTGCACTTCTGTATTTACCTAGGTATACCTAAGTGCAAATACCTATATACATTCATGTGTATACATCCTCTATTGGGGCTAGGAAAGTCTACCATGGCAGCCACACCCATTATGTCTGAAAAAGTCACTATTATATGAGATAAACTTCATGAGCACAGGGGCAGTGTGTAAAATTTGATTTGATCACATAAAATGCAAAAATTAGTTTAAGCTGTCACTGTCCCTACAAGACATATCCAACAGGTTGATTCTCAGCCTCGTGATATTAGGTGGACCTCTAAGGTATAGGGGTTATACAGTTTCTAATAATATTTGTTTCTCTGTTTTGTAACCATTCAAGATATGGCAGAGAAAATATACTAACTGAATAGTAAAGACCACTTCAACATTATTTTAATTTTTGAGTCATGAACACTAGGGAATGGCTTCCAATCTTTTGTTGTGAAGCTAGGAATTTGCAGCATTTGAAACTCAGATCCACTCACAAGCAAATAATGAGTGTTTTTTTTTAATCAAATTTTCCTCTTTTGTACATGCATTGATAAGCCAACAAATGGCCTTTCTTGCATGCATCTTTTTTCACTAATAGAAAAAAGATTCTGTGTTCCATATTAGAGTTCCTGCAGATATGATCCCCAACTTATGGATGCCCTTTCCATGTGGCCTTGTTAAGGGAGATTAGTTGTGCATACGGGGTGGAAACAGAGGAAAACAATGTTCATCAGCATATACTCTAGTATTTGAAAACATTCCTTTCATTTTGAAAGATTCTAAGGGACATCTCTACTGACTTTTCTTCCATAAAATACAGCAACAGGAGTTGAGCTCAGCAAAGAAATGATGGCAGAATACCACAAGCTGATAAATAGTTATGGCATTCCCAATCAAAATATTCTAGATGTCACCAAGACAGGTAAAGTCACAGTCATGTTTTCTTTGTTAAAAATAACCATGTTTGGGAGCAATTCACGGTGGTTTGTCATTTCCAATGAACCCAAAATGCAACAGCCTAATTCTTTAAGAGTATTAAGTAAACACAATTAACTTCATTTTCTCCACTTTATTGTATTTCTCAGACACGTGTCCTCCATGAAGACCACAATTTAGTGAGTACATAAAATTAATTTAAAAGCTCTATACATAAAAATTGGAGTGGCTAATGCTAACTTAATAATTTAAAAATTATTAATACTTGCAAAAGGAAAATGCTATGACAGAGTACAGTGTAGATCATGTAAACAGTAATAAAATTGATGTAAGATAGATGCCAGGTGTGTGTAACTTGCAGAAGAAGTTTAAATACTTGGTAAGTGAACGTTTTTTAAAAATATTTTCATAAGTTTTGGTAACTGAATGCATTTTGAAACACTGTTGTTACATTTCTATGATTTTTTTTTGCCAATGGCCTTCTTTCCACTGAAAAATAACTCCTATTTTTCAATGAAGTTCAACATCTATATGGGTGGCTCCCAGATACCTGTAACTTTCCTGGTGCTTTCTTCCTTAAACCTTAAAATATACACAAAACTCTACAATTCTATGCTCAATACCATAATAATCACAACTTGAAAATCTTTGGAGATATGCAAATGTAACTTGTACATAGGTAGCCTCAGATGGCCTCCTGTGGTATAAGGTTTTGTTATCATAATTTTATGTATCTTTGATGTAAAAATCTTATATTATTTCATTTCTTCTCTTGAAAAAAATCATGTACTGAACCTTGTCACTTATATTCCACTACTATTTAATATTTCTAGGCGACCTCAAGATGAGGAACACATCAACAAATCATTCATGATGGATCAAGGATCATAAAGACTCCATTCCCAATTGTACTTTCCTTTTTCAGCTGACATCATGATCTCTTTGCTTGGTATCTCTTCCCTTTCTCATGCCCTTTTTCATTCATCTACCTTTCTCTGTGATTAAATGAATAGATTTCCTGTACTCATAGAAGCATTCTCAATAAACATAGCCCTGATCAGATGCATTACTTGAATTTGCGGCTATCCTTGTACCTCGTTTCATGAGTGTAATGCAGTTTGACAACATGAATCAGAGAAAAATGTTTAAGTGTGGGAGAAACAAATTGCCTTGGCATTAAAGTTTGAAGCAGCAGAAAGTACAAATTTTGGGGTGTATCACAATATCTACCTTGTGTCATATTTTGTTCCTATGACAATAAAACGTGATGGCTATTGGAAAAGAAAGATTTGAAAAATTAGCAAGTGGGTGTTCAAGAGTACCTTTTAAATAAGCAGCCATGTTAAGTTGATTTGCATCCAAACATTTATAGGATAGCCTGGCATTTGCCCTAGGACTGTAGAAAAGCTGGTTGAAGTGTAGATACACCATGAGAAATGATGGCCCATCTACTGCCCACTCCAGGGCACAGAAATCCACATTGCATTCACTATACAATATGATTTTTCAAGATTTTTTAAAAATTTTAGTATCACATTGAATGAATATTCCAACCACACATTGCATAAAGAAGGAAAAATAAAGTGTAAATTGTGAAAATTTGGAAACTATATGCTCATATTAAAATGAAAAAATCTACCAACAAATAAGGAATGGATTAAGGAAAGCTTTAAGTTGGGAACAAAAATGATTCCCTTAATGAAGTGATAATCACAGCTTCCACAAACATGTAATAATTAGTTACAAAAAATTACATATCACATATTTTGAAAAGCTGATTCAGAAAACTGAATGCCATAGTAAGGAGAATAGAAGGAGCTGCAAACAGCGTGTGGCACCGGAATCACACAGAATCGTGGAACAATTGTCAGAAGTTGATGTGAGACAGAGTAAAGCTGTGAAAATGCAGTTTCCTTTTACACTGTCAACTGTAATGTAGTGTTGCTACTTCCTCAAGAAAAAGTGATGTGGAATATTAGTTGATATGTGCTGGATGTCTTCTAACCTTATTTAGGGAAAATGGCACATGTCGACTCTACAGACTCAAGGCAGCCAGTTTCAAAAGTCAGAATTTTGCTGCTATATGTAAGTACTTCTTTTCTTACTATGACTAGGAAAAACAATCTTCACAGGACATTTTCCTTCAAGATGGTATTATGTGCTATCCTTTCACTTTTTTTCAATATCTGACAGATGACTATTTGTGCTTGAGAGGTTGACTTTTGTCATTCTTTCAGGGCATCAAATACTAGACATTGAACCAGTTGAACAGAAAATTGACAACCCAAAGGGTTCGTGGCTCCTCGATAATTCATATGATGCCTACCCAAGAGGCTGGATCCGACAATTTTATAATAAAGATGTAGGTGGGTATAATTATCATGACTACCTGCTATTGACATAAGCATCTTAGTGTAGCACCACATCTCCCATCCTGCAACAATCCCAAAATATTATACCAATTATGCACCACAGGATTATAAGTATGGGTGCTTCAAACATGCACATTATAAGAATGAATTGAATGTAGCTCTTCACAAGAATGGCTATCTAAATTCTACAAAAGGTTGGTCCTTATTACAAATGCATATTGTGAAATTCTCTAACCTCAGACTGTATTCATTTACGTGAATACTTAAGGAAGACATTATAGCATCTTTTTGGTTTGGGCTTGTACAATTATTGATAGAAGGAAAGTCATGAAAGTTGGTGGGGGGAGAGCCATCTTATACTGGCAATATATAAAGCTTCATTCATATATACCATACTTTTTTTTCTAAATTAGTTTTGATGTTCCTTGACTAGTGGCAACTTAAAGAGTAATAGTGAGTGTACCTCTCAGCAATTGTGGAGGAAAAGAAAAACTGCTGTGTTAGTCAACTCTCAAGGTAAAACCAAAAAAAAAAAAAAAGATCATTTTTGTCCCTTTTGCAGAAGGTTTAGTCTGGGATAGGTAGAAATTATGAAACCAGACCTTTGATGACTTACAACATACTGATGATGTCTGAACTGTCTTGGAAGGACTGTCCATTTTATAACAGAGGGGGAAAAACATGAAGAAAATCAACCCTGTTCATAGTATGATGTTCACAGGCATAATGGACACCCTTAGAAATGATCCCAGCTTTTAGAGTTTGCCAACTTTTCTGAATCAAGTTCTCACAAGGAAGTTAGCATCACAGTTGTGATTGTAGTTTCCTTGAATTGATGCAACTAGTTTAACAGGAAGTTGATCCAATATATAATCTGAGTGTATCATCCAAAATACATTATAATATGCAACATAATGACAGGCATTGATTATTTTTCCATAAAAAGTAAAAGTGGTACATACACACTGTATACATTTAAAGGCATAATTTAAAATTAAAATTAAGACTTCATGCATTCCTAACATCAGTTTTTTCATATATTAACAAAATGTCTTAACGCTATGATGTTTGGCATATATGTTCCATGTAGTAATGGAAGCCCCATTTGCTGAGGCAGTAAGTCCTTAGTAAAATTAGCCTCCAAATCTTGGACTTCTGAAATGGCTTGCCTCTTTTGAGATGCAGGTCAACTGCATGGGTATTGTGGGCTATGCATTGTGAGGGAGGGAGGGGAGAGGCAATATCTCTGTGCAAAATGTCCCAGCTAGTGGCTCTAACAATCCTTCAGCCTCCTCTTTCACAAAATTGCCTGTGCCATACTGGGAGCATTTAAAGTCTACTTCAGTGATGGGGTCTTAGGATCATCTGGATCTCTAGCTCAGTAGGTGCTGTGTGTCCTAAGTATCTTTCTCCATCACCCTTATACTGATAACAACTTAACTAACAGAGTGGTATTCTTGCTTATTTCTTCAATTCTTCTGTGCTTTCAGCTGGGGCTGCGGCTGGGGTGGAGGACACTAGATCCTTCAATTCCCCAGGTCAACTTCCCATCTAACAAAGAGTAGCAGATTCTCCAATGGTGTATTAACATAAACACCAGTTAAATAGCATAATGTTAACTAATTTAGAGAGAATTAAGAGGGTTTAGACACTCTTATAGTGTAAGGTTAGTGGGAATGTAACAATGGAAAGCATATCCATTATCTTCATATGATTCTGACTTGTCTCCCAGTTCCAGATATGATTCCCTTTCTACTGAGCAGATCTGTTCACAAGTCCAAGAGCTGTGGGATACCCACCATGGCTGTGTGCCACTATTGCACTTGTGTGAGCATCATGTCAAGTTGTTTATTTCTGGGTCGCTTAGACTTTGAGTTGCTTAGACAGATGTTGCCCACTTCCCCCCCGGTAGGTCATGTAGCTCCATCCAGCACTCGATGGGCTAATTGTCTGGGGTGTGGCTCTCCTCCTGATTACCACCATGATCCATGTCAACAGCATTTGGTGTCTTCAGCAGTCAGGGTCTTACCATTAAACTCTGGTTGGTAATCAAGTGCTCTCACAGAAGTTGGTCTTGTTTGTATTGGGAAAACTAATAGGTCTCTCTGATCATCAGCTCATTATGGATATTGAGCACATACTGGAACAGAGAATTACGGGCCATGGCCAAAGGCAAGAAAAATCCAAAACCCAGAGAAGAAAAAGAAACATGAGAAATTTGACGTTAGGTTTCATCTCACTCTCTCCAGAGCCCTTCTATTCAGGTGCTTCTTCTAAGGCCTATTGAGGATTCTACCTTTTAGTCAGAATTTCAGGATATAGAATTTTTTGGTACCAGTTCATTTTGGGTCCAGTTGTGTGCCCACACTACTTTTTTCCTTTACCCAAGCCCTATGCTCCCTATTGTCCAAGCCTCAATATGGTATTCAGTTATGTCAGCAACTCGGGCTGATCAAATTTGGAACTGGAGATGAGTGAGAGTATGTGGTGGTTGTCTTTCTGTGATTGTGTGAGTTCACTGAGTATGACCTACTCTAAGTTTAACCATTTTTTCCACAAATTTGAAAGTGTTATTTTTTCTTACTGCTGAGTAGAATTCCATTGTGTAGATGTACCACATCTTGCTGATCTATTCATCTAGTGATGGACATCTGGGTTGATTCAAGTTTTGAGCTGTTAGGAATTGAGTAGCTATAAGTGTGATTCAGCAAATATTTCTCAACTGAGATGTGGAACTTTTGTGGTAAACGCCCAGTAAGGGAATAACAGCATCTGCTGGTAACTCTATATCCATCCTCCCAGCAATCTCCTAATTGATTTCCACAAGGGTTTACCAGCTGACATTCCCAACCTCATGGATTAGTGTTACTGTTTCTCTACAACCTTTCCAACATTTGTTTTCATTTGATTTTTTAAAGTTTTCTATCCTTACTGGTGTAAGGTGGAATCTCATAGTAGTTTTAATTTGCAATTCTCTAATGATTAGGGATGTTGAAATTTTTATTAAGTGTGTGTTACCCCTTTGTAATTCTTCCTCTGAGAATTCCCTATGTGGTTCTCTGCTCCACTTTTGCAGTGGTTAGTTTGATGCTTTATTGTTTGGATCAAGTTCGTTAATGTTCTAGATATTAGGCTTCTGTCAATGGTATAGCTGGCAAAGACTTTCTCCTCTTTAGTGGGGAATCCATTCACTTTGGTTGTGGTATGTTTGTCTGTGCAAAAGTTTTGCAGCTTCATGAGATCCCATTGACTGACTGCATGCTTAGTTTCCTTGGCTACTGGAGTTTTGTTCAATAAGTCTTTTCCAGTCCTATATCATGCAAAGTGCTTCCTATTATTTCTTTGAGTTATTGAAAAAATTTCTTGTCTTATATTGAGGCCTTTAATCCATTTGGACTTGAGTTTTCTTCATGGCAAAATGAGTGGGTCTAATTTCATTTTTATACATATCGTCATCCAATTTGTCCAACACCAGTTGTTGAAGATGCTGTCTTGTCTTCAGTCTACATTATTGGCACCTTTGTCAAAGATCAGGCAGCTGTAGTTGCTTGCCCTAAAGTCTGGGTCTTAAAATTTGTTCCATTGATCTATGTTTCATTTTTATTCCAGTACCATGCTGTTTTTTGTCACTATGGCTTTGTAATATAGCTTTAGATCAGGTATGGTGGTACCACCAGAAGTGTTTCTTTTACTGAGGTATATTTGGATATCTTAGGCCTTTTGTCATTCCATATGAATTTTGATATCATTTTTTTCAGTCTCTGTGAAGAATGATGCTATTATTTTATTGGTATTTATTAACCCTCTACATTGGTTTTGGTAGAATAGCCATTTTCACAATCTTAATTCTACCTATTCAGAAGCATGTGAGGCACATCCATCTTATCAAGCCCTGCTCTACTTTTTTTTTTTTTTTTTTGAGTGCGTTTATATTTTCATTATAGGTGTCTTTTACATTCTTGGTTATTGTTATTCTAAAGGATTTCATTCTTTTGCTATTGAAATTGAGACAGCATCACTAATTTATTTCTATGAATATTTGTCCTTTTCATACAGAAATAATAGTGATTTTTGTGCATTAATTTTGTTTTGTTTAGTGCCAGTTAACTGAAGGAATGTATCAACTTTAGAAGTTTGGGGATGGAGACTTTTTGGTCACATATAAAAGATCATGTCATCTGCAAATAGGGCTAACTTGACTTCTTCCCTTCCAATTTGAATCCCTTTTTATAACTTTCTCCTTTCTTATTGCTTGGGCAAGTAATTCCAGTACTATGTTGAAGAGCAGAGGTGAGAGGGGACACCCCTGTGTCCTTCCTGATCTCAGTGGGAAGTCCTTGAGTTTTTCCCCATTAAGTATTATTTGAGCTTTAGGAGCTTTTTATATAGCCTTTGTTGTGTTGAGATATCAACCCTCCATGCCTATTCTTTCCAGTGTTGTGATGAAGAAGTGGTGTTGTATTTTGTCAAAAGCCTTCCCTGCATCAATCAAGATGATCATATGATTTTTATGGTTCAGTTTATTTATGTGGCATATTATGTTGACTGGTTTCTGTATGTTTAGCCAGCCCTACATCCCTGGCATGAAGCCTACCTTATCAAAGTTGATAAGGCTTTTGATGCATTATTAAGTTATTCAAATCTAGCAATTTTACAATTTCTATTTTGATTTCTTCCATGATCCATTCATTGTTTAAAAGTGTATTGTTTTGTCTCTAGGACTTGGTGGAATTCTTCATGCATCTCTTGCTGTTGATTCCTTGCTTAAACGCATTGTGATCTGTCATGATGCAGGAAGTTACTTCAATTTTCCTGACTATGAAAGCATGCTTCATAGCGTAAAGTATGGCCAAGTTTTTGAAGGTTCCATGGGCTGCTGAGAAGAATGTGTATTCTGTACGGTTGGGTGGATAGTTCTGTAGGTGTCTGTTAGGTCTAGTTGATCTACGATGCTGTTGAGCTATATTTATTTCGCTGCTGATATTCTCCTTGGATGATCTATTGGTGATAGTGGAGTATTGGTCTCTGATTATGATGGTGTTAGTGTTTATTTCTCTTTTCTTGTCATGTAGATTTTGTTTGATAAACTGTGGTGCATCTGGTTTGGCATATATATATATATATATATATATATATATATATATATATATATAAATATATATATATATATATCTATAGATATATATATAGATATATATATATGATTTTGATGTGCTCCTGTTGGATCATTCTCTTGATGAGTAAGAAATGGCCTTCTTTGTACTCTTGGATTAATTTTATTTAGAAGTTTACTTCTCAGATATTAATATAGCAACTCCTGCTTCTTGTTTATTTATTCGTGTAGTTGGAATATTCAAGATTTTACCCTAAGGTGGTGTCTATATTTAGTGGTGATGTGGGTTTCTTGGACAGAAGATAGAAAGGTTCAGGTTTTTTTTTTAATACATCCTGATAACCTGTGTCTTTTTGGGGTGAGTTAAGAGCACTACTATTTAAGGTTATTGCTGTGAGCTTTGAATTAATCCCTGCCATGGTAAGGAGTTTTGTGGGGCTCGGTGCTTCCTTGTGTTATGTACTGTTTTGAGAATGTTTTATTTTGGCTATTGTGATTTTCTTTTTGCTGGCCTCTGAGATTTTTATTTAAATTAGTTTTCTACTCACCAAATACATGCAGTTTGGTACCATTGTTAGGCTCATCCACGACCTACTCCCTCCCTATTGGCCCCTCCTTGTTGAGGTATATGGGTCATGCCTTGTGGAGTTAGCCCACAGTTATGATATGATAAATGTCTCTGCATATCCTGACCCAACATTTATCTCTAACATTCTATCCTCCCCCTCTTTCAAAAAATTTCCCTGAGCCATGGTGGGGTAATTTTTGGTCTGCTTCAGTGATGAGGTGTTGGGGGCCTCTGAGGCTCTGGCTTGCTGATTTGGTAGGAGTTGATTTTTCTCTGTGTTGGTCTGCTTCACCTTTGTGCTGCTATCTGGTTATCAGGAAAACAGCACCCTTGCTTGTTTCACTAATTTTCCTTAGTTTCAGCCAGAACCCTTTTGGGGTATGATGGGGTGGGTCTCTCCTTAGGATCTGCATCTATCTGAAAAGGAGTATCAGGTTTGCCAATGGAGAGTAAGTTAGCACCAAGACAAATGAGATAACACTTACTTTTTTTAAGAGGGTTTAATAGGTGTAGGCCCTCTTGTACCCCATGATTGATGGTAGCTTGATATTGGAGAGTAGGTTTATGTTTGGATATGGTTCTGACTTGTTTCCCAGCTCCAGCTGTGGTTCCCATACCACTGAGGTTATCAGTTAGCCAAATCAATAGCAGTTGGTTCCCCACCATGGCTGTGTGCCACTATTGCACTTGTGTGGGCATCACAACTTGTTATTTGTGGCTAAGTAGGTTAGACCATGAGTTGCTTGGAGAGATATTGGTTATTTCCCCCAGTTGCCCATTAGCAGCTTCTGGCACTAGACTCACTGGCTGAGGACTGACTATCTCCTGGCTTCCAGGCATGCTGTTCAATTTTATGAGTCCGCTGCTTATGGTGTCTTCAGAAATAGGGTCTTACCACTAACCTTTGGTGGGTCATCTAGTACTATGACAGAAATCTGTCACTCTTTTAATAAACCTTGTAGGTTTCTGTGATCAAAAGCTCATTATGTATAATACTGTGAGTCACAGGTCAGTGCCCAGTAAGAAAATGAGGAAGAATATAACTAATATACAAGAGGTAAGGTGGAGAGAGAGGAGAGAGAGGGAAGGAGAGAGAGAGAGAGAGGAAGAGGGAGGGAGGGAAGATGTAGAAGATTTAGGTTAGATTGATCCTACCTGCTCCAGTGTCATGTGGTTCACGTGTTTCCTGTAAGGGCCTGGTGAAGGTTCATCCCTTTTGTCTACCTTTTAGGAAGTAGAATTTTATGTTACCATTGCCATTTGGGTCTATATTACTGCTTCCCATCCCTTCTATGCCGTCCCCTCCCTCCCTGTCTATCATAGTGTCTAGTCCATGAGAAGCTTGCTGGGTATGTAAGGTATCTTGGGAAGATTCAGGTTAGGTGATGTAGATGAGTGAGTCTGTGTGGCTTTAAGTTCCTGGTTCACCCATTTTTCCTCAAATTTCATTGTGTCATTTTTTTCTTACTGGTGTGTAGAATTCCATTGTGTAGGTACACGACATCTTAGTTATGCATTCTTCTAGTGATGGACATCTGGGTTGATTCCAGCTCTTAGCTCTTATGAATTGAGCTGCTACAAACATGGTTGAGCAAATCTCTCTGGCTTGTGGTTTGAAGGTTTTCGTGTAGATGTCCAGTAAGGGAATAAAAGGGTCTGTTGGTATCTCTATAGTCAGCTTTTTCAGATGTCTTCATATTGCTTTCCAAAGGTTTTTGATTGTCCTGTGTGGAATATTCCCTCATGTATTCTCTGTAGGTTTGGCTTTCTGTTCATATAATCGTAGAGTTGACTTTTTTCCATGGAATATGTTTCTTTCAGCATCTATCCTGAGGGATACTTTTGCTGGGGTTGGGTACCTTTGTTTTGAAGCCATAGTGTTTCAGACTCTTAAGTGTTCCATTCCAGACCCTTCTACCTTTCAGGGATTCCATTCATAACTCTCATGTTAGTCTATTGAGGTTGCCTTTGTATGTCGTAAATTGCTTTTCTCTCATTACTTTTAACACTCCCTTTGTTTTCATTGTTAAGAGTTTTAACGATGATGTATATTATAGACTTTGTACTTTGGTCCTACCTCCTTGGTGTTCTGTGGGCTTCTTGTGCCTGGATGCATCTCTGTTTTGTAAGATTCAGAAATTTTCATCAAAACATTGTTGGGTATGTTTTGTATGCCTCTAGCCTGAAATACCCATGTTCTGAATGTTTGGTTGTTTTAGGGTGTATCACAGTTCCCTCATATTCTGTTCAGTTGGCATTAGAAGTTAGCAAAGTTTGTTTGTTTGTTTGTTTGTTTGTTTGTTTTTGCTCCCAATCAGTTTCTTCTATTTTATTTCCCAGGTCAGAGGTTCTGTCTTCCACACAAGTAACTGTGTTGGTCACTGGTTCTAGAGAAGTTTTAATAAACTTTATTTGAATTTCTGTTTTCTGTTGTGTTATTTTTATTATGTTCATCTCTCTTTTTCATTTTATCTTTTCTTTTCTTTTTTTTTTTTTTTTTTTAGGCATGGTCTTGCTGTTGCTCAGGCTGACCTGGAATTCACTGTGTAGTCTCAGGGTGACCTTGAACTCTTGGTGATGCTCCTACCTCTGCCTCCAGAGTTATCAAAGCCATGCACCACTATGCTCAGCTTTCATCTCTTTTTTGAGATATGATTTTAATTCATAATCTGATTTTCTTGATGCGTCCTGTAATTCTTTCTTGCATTTGATCAAGACTTCATTAAGCTTAATAAACTGGTTAAGATCTTCCAATTCTCGACTTACCTTCAAATTATTCATATCTGTTTTGAGTATTCTAATGTTTTCTACAACCAAGTTAAGCCTACTGCCAAAGGCTAAAGACTCTAGGTGACAATTTAGTTCACTTTCATTGATACAATTGTTAGTTCTTTAGTAGTTTGCATCAAGTTCAGTGATTTCTTATCAAGGTCTCATTGGTTGTTGTGTTTTATTTTGAGAATAAATTTCTGATGACTTCTCTATGATTTCATTGCATGCTTCTGTAGTAAGACTAGGCATCCTTGGTGATCTCTCACTTTTCTGACTTTCCTTGACTTTTTGCATTGTTGCCTACCTATTTTAGGAAGACTGTTTAACTGAGGAAGAAGCAAGTTTTTGTCTTTTGGCCCACTTACCTTCTGACTCAGGTGAACAGGGATGTGGGTACCAAGGGGTGAGTCAAGACACCAGAGCAAAAAGCATGACTCCACATCTCACACAGGCACCAGAGGAATAGGAGGAACAAGGGAAAATGGAACTGGCCTATCAGTGCTGTGTACGCCAGGACAAGTGCAGGCAACACAGACTGGGGAGGTAGAAGGAGACCAGATAGCAGGATCTGGCCTAATCAGTCCAGACCACCTCACCCACCAACACACTTTCCATGCAAGGAACACATTGTTTTCCAAAAACCTCAATACTAGCTGCCATGTCTATCACAACTAGTATAAAAAGCTCAGTTCCACACAAAATAACTATTATTTTAATGTGAGACAGGTAAGTATGAGCTTATTTACTTACAACATATTAAGTATGATTGAAATTAGTAAGGCAATCTAGGAAAACACATCTTTCCTGAGCTGGTACAATATACTGGCATGGTTGTGCATACATAGAAACTCTGGTAGAAGTTATGTTATATCCCCAAATCAGCCTATCATGTTAAATAACTGAAAAAAAGATAATTTTTATATTTTCTGTTATTGGTATGGGCACACATTCTCATTCAGCAAGGACAACTAGAGAGTATTAGAGTGAGGCAAGGTAAAGGACACTCAGAACCTATGATTGGAGCAAGAGCATATTAAATATAGAATAGGGCAAACTAAGTACTATGACCCATATTTGTACCTAACCCAGACAAAAATATTGTTTTTCTCAGGCACATATGTAAATCTCTTCACATTGGAATATGTATCTGAGACAACAATGTTCTTGGAAATCAGTTATTTGAGACAGTACAATGATCGTATTGTTTTGATTGCAGCAGTGTGTAAGTACTGAATAAGATATTTTGTAAATGAAAATAATGTTTTCTTTGCCCCAAGATCAGTATGTTTATGCACATTTTTTTCTGAATGTAACTGGTGTAGAATAGAATTCACTCATTTGTTTAAAAGGCATCACAATCACTGGTTGAAGGTTCTGCACTTCTGTATTTACCTAGGTATACCTAAGTGCAAATACCTATATACATACATGTGTACACATCCTCTATGGGGGCTAGGAAAGTCTACCATGGCAGCCACACCCATTATGTCTGAAAAAGTCACTATTATATGAGATAAACTTCATGAACAGAGGGGCAGTGTGTAAAATTTGATTTGATCACCTAAAATGCAAAAATTAGTTTAAGCTGTCACTGTCCCTACAAGACATATCCAACAGGTTGATTCTCAGCCTCGTGATATTAGGTGGACCTCTATGGTATAGGGGTTATACAGTTTCTAATAATATTTTTTTTTCTGTTTTGTAACCATTCAAGATATGGCAGAGAAAATATACTTACTGAATAGTAAAGACCATTTCAACATTATTTTAATTTTTGAGTCATGAACACTAGGGAATGGATTCCAAACTTTTTGTTGGGAAGCTAGGAATTTGCAGCATTTGAAACTCAGATCCACTCACAAGCAAATAATGAGTGTTTTTTTTTTAATCAAATTTTCCTCTTTTGTACATGCATTGATAAGCCAACAAATGGCCTTTCTTGTATGCACCTTTTTTCACTACTAGAACAAAGATTCTGTGTTCCATATTAGAGTTCCTGCAGATATGATCCCCAACTTATGGATGCCCTTTCCATGTGGCCTTGTTGAGGGAGGTTAGTTGTGCATACTGGGTGGAAACCGAGGAAAACAATGTTCATCAGCATATACTCTAGTATTTGAAAACATTCCTTTCATTTTGAAAGATTCTAAGGGACATCTCTACTGACTTTTCTTCCATAAAATACAGCAACAGGGGTCGAGCTCAGCAAAGAAATGATGGCAGAATACCACAAGCTGACAAAGAGTTATGGCATTCCCAATCAAAATATTGTAGATGTCACCAAGACAGGTAAAGTCACTGTCATGGTTTTTTTTTTTTTTTTGTAATAACCATGTTTGGGAGCAATTCACTGTGGTTTGTCATTCCCAATGAAGCCCAAAATGCAACAGCCAAATTCTTTACGAGTATTAAGTAAACACAATTACCTTCATTTTCTCCACTTTATTGTATTTCTCAGACTCCTGTCCTCCATGAAGACCACCATTTAGTGAGTACATAAAATTAATTTAATAGCTCTATACATAAAAATTGGAGTGGCTAATGCTAACTTAATAATTCACAAATTATTAATACTTGCAAAAGGAAAATGCTATGAGAGAGTATAGTGTAGATCTTGTAAACAATAATAAAATTGACATAAGATAGATGCCAGGTGTGTGTAACTTTCAGACGAAGTTAAGGGATTGGTAAGTGAACATATTTTAAAAATATTTTCATAAGTTTTGGTAATTGAATGCATTTTGAAACACCTTTGTTACATTTCTATGATTTTTTTTTTTTTTTTTTTTTTGGCCAATGGCCTTCTTTCCACTGAAAAATAACTCCTATTTTTCATTGAAGTTCAACATCCCTATGGGTGGCTCCCAGATACCTGTATCTTTCCTGGTGCTTTCTTCCTTAAACCTTAAAATATACACAAAACTACAATTCTATGCTCAATACCATAATAATCACAACTTGAAAATCTTTGGAGATATGCAAATATAACTTGTACATAGGTAGCCTCAGATGGCCTCCTGTGGTATAAGGTTTTGTTATCATAATTTTATGCATCTTTGCTGTAAAAATCTTATATTATTTCATTTCTTCTCTTGAAAAAATCATGTACTGAACCTTGTCACCTATATTCCACTACTATTTAACATTTCTAGGCGACCTCAAGATGAGGAACACATCAACAAATCATTCATGATGGATCAAGAATCATAAAGACTCCATTCCCAATTGTACTTTCCTTTTTCAGCTAACATCATGATGTCTTTGCTTGGTATCTCTTCCCTTTCCCATGCCCTTTTTCATTCATTTACCATTCTCTGTGATTAAATGAATAGATTTCCTGTACTCATAGAAGCATTCTCAATAAACATAGCCCTTATCAGATGCATTACTTGAATTTGCGGCTATCCTTGTACCTTTTTTCATGAGTGTAATGCAGATTGACAAGATGGGTCAGAGAAAAATGTTAAGTGTGGGAGAAACAAATTGCCTTGGCATTAAAGTTAGAAGCAGCAGAAAGTACAAATTTTGGGGTGTATCACAATATCTACCTTATGTCATATTTTGTTCCTATGACAATAAAACTTGATGGCTATTGGAGAAGAAAGATTTGAAAAATTAGCAAGTGGGTGTTCAAGAGTACCTTTTAAATAACCAGCAAAGTTAAGTTGATTTGCATCCAAACATTGATAGGCTAGCCTGGCATTTGCCCCAGAACTTTAGAAAAGCAGGTTGAATACACCATGAGAAATGATGGCCCATCTACTGCCCATTCCAGGGCACAGAAATCCACATTGCATTCACTATACAATATAATTTTTCAAGATTTTTAAAAACTTTTAATATCACATTGAATGAAATTTCTAACCGCACATGGCATAAAGAAGGAAAAATAAAATGTAAATTGTGAAATTTTGAAAACTATATGCTCATATTAAAATGAAAAAATCTACCAATAAGTAAAGAATGGATTAAGGAAAGGTTTAAGTTGGGAACAAAAATGATTCCCTTAATGAAGTGATAATCACAGCTTCCACAAACATGTAAAAATTATTTAGAAAAAATTACATGTCAAATATTTTGAAAAGCTGATTCAGAAAACTGAATGCCAAGGTAAATAAACTAAACAAAAAATAAAATTTTGTTTTATGATCTGCAAAATGAGAGGACATTGATGACATAATTAGGAGATGTTTAAAAATAAAGATGAGTGTAGAAATGGAGGAAAGGGACATAACTGACATCACAAAACCTTTTTAATTATTGATATATACAGATATATGTAAAATTATGGTCTATGACATAAGTATTGAGTATATATTATTGATATATGCAAATCTCTGGGCACTGATAAAAGACCAAGTATAAGCAAGAGTAGCAATGAGACATAATGAGGAACAAAGGTAACAGTATGACCATCAAGCGGAGTAGTAACCCTCCTGGAGTAATTACTTCAGTAGTCCCTGAACACATGGGTACAAACAGCCCTCATTGTAAACAGCCACTGTAGTCTTTGTTCAGAAAGTATAAGGATAACCATCTTTGAGAAACAGACCTTGTTGACTATGAACAATCATAGGATGAATTGCACTTTGTGAGAAATAGGCTTCAGAGGCTATGATCAGAAAGGCTGGAAATGAGCTTCATTAAGAAAACAGCTTAGCAGTTTCAGACCAGAAAGTGTAAAAATAGGCATTTAAGAAATAAACATAATAGACTCTGCGACAACTGTAGGAATTGCCCTCATTGAGAAATGAACTTAGCGGACACTGACCACCAACCATAGGAGTGACACTTACTAGAGAACAGCCTTTGTAGCATCTGACCAGACAGTGTCAAAATTAGTAATAAATATCATTTGTAGAACCAGAAAGTGAATGATTGGCATTCATTTAAAAACTAGTGTTTATAATCTACAAATGTTGTAATTGTGCTGAAGATTTCGCCTCAGGAGACAGTGACCAGCAATGGGACAATTGTCTTCAACACGTATAGCATTTGTCAACTCATATAATCCTGTGTACAATGGGCCTCATGGAGGAATACCGTAGGTGACTTGGACCTCCAAGTATAGAAATCACATGTGTTGTGAAATAGCCATAGAAATCTCTGACCAGTGAGTGCTGGCATGGCCTGCATTGTTAGTTGCCTTTGTAAATACAGAACAGAATGTGTAGAATAGCCTTCATTGAGAAATAGTATTACCTGACTACTATCAACAATGAAACAGGTTACCCTGTTTGTGTAGTGGATTCAATAGACTGGGAAATTTTGGAAAATGAGGAAAGGGTCGTATTTTTTTTTGGCATAAAATTTGCTGTTTACATATCTTAAAATCTAGAAGAGACACATGTCACCAAAGTAATTTGAGTGCAAAGTGCAGAAAGAAAAAAAGCTGATTCTTCCTAGTAGAGAAAGGTCATTTCAACTACATCATTAAAGAATGAGTATACCTTCCTCTAGTTACATGGAGGGGATGAAATATTCTGAGGAAAAAGAACAACAAGGATGAGTATCAAAAGCTGGGTCATGGACATCTTGTCTCAATTTAACACTATCAACACAAATACATCTAAAGTCCTCAGTACCTGTTACAGTTGCAAGGTGCAATGGGAAGATGTTTTTGAACACTGAGTCTGCAGATGGTGGTGAGGTTTGGGGAAGTTATGGCACCTTCAGAGCTTTGTTGGAGGAAGTAAGTCATTGGGGGCAGGGGTCAGCCTTGTGGTATGATACTCGGGCTTCACTTACTATGCATGCCTTCCTGGTACTTAATGCAATGAGATGTGACAGTTTGTGCTGCCATGACTTCCCTGCAAACATAGCCTGATGCACTGGAGCTGGAAATTTAAATAGCTTGGTGTGGTGGTGCACACCTTTAATCCCAGCACTTGGGAGGCAGAGGTAGGAGGATCGCCATGAACTCAAGGCCACCCTGAGACTATATAGTGAATTCCAGGTCATCCTGAGCTAGAGAGAAACCCTACCTTGAAAAACCAAATAATAATAAGAAGAACAATAACAACAATAATAATTTAAGGGCTGGAGAGATGGCTAAACAGTTTTTAAAAGTACATGAAAGACTTTGACCAGCAAACATTGGAATTACTCATATAGAGATATTACCTTTGTATATGTTGACTGGGAGGTGTATGAATTGGTCTCATTGAAAAATAGCCTTTATTTTCTCTGACCAACGAGTGCACAAATGACCCTCACTAACACATGACCTCACTAGTCTCTGAGTAGCAAGTGCAGGTATAGCCTTTATTGAGAAATTACCATAGCAGTTATTTATCAACAAGTGTATTAATCACCCTCATTCAGAAATATCATTCATAAGCAAGCATGGCCAAGAACCCCTCATTCATATAGAGGCTTGATAAAATTGGACCAGCAAAGGTAGGAATGTTTGTCGTTGAGCAGGTACTTTAATATACTCAAACAGCAAGTGTAGTAATAGCCCTCATTGAGAAATTGCTTTCATAGCCTGAAAAGACTGTGTGTGACTCACTATTACTGAAAAATACTCAAGTATGGTACTGGAGAGATTGCTTAGTGGTTAAGGCACTTGCCTGCAAAGCCAAAGGACCCAGGTTCAGTTCCCCAGGACTTATGTCTGTCAGATGCATAAAGTGGCACATGAGTCTGGAGTTCTTTTGCAGTGACTGGAAGCCCTGGCATACCCATGTTCATTCTTTCTCTCTCTCTCCCTCCTTCCTCTTAAATAAATAAACAATAAAATAAAATAAGAAAAACACTCAACTATGAACAAGAATCTGAAATGACCTCTGTTTAAACATAGACTTCACAGATGCTTAAAAGCAAATGTAGGAATAGACCTCTTTAAAAGGGTCTTAGCAGACTTGGAAGAAAATGTAGAAATTTTCTTTTTGGACAACTGGACTTAGTAGACTCTGATGAGCAACTATAAATGCCTTCATGGAGTATATTATTACTAGTCACTTACCAGCAATGTTGGAACTGTCCTGATTAATAAGTAGTTTAGAGGGCGGATATATGGCTCACCAGTTAAGATACTTGGCTGCAAAGCCTAACATGTCAGGTTCAATTCCAAAATATGCAGTTAAATCCAGATTCACCAAATATTGCACGTGTCTGGAGCTCATTTGTAGTAGCTGAAGGCATGGCATGACAATTCTGTCCATCTTTCCTTGCTCCCTCTGCTAATGTGTAAATAAATGAATATTAAAAACCAGCTTATGTAGTCTTGGACCAGAGAGTTTCAAAGTGCCCTCACTGAGGAATTCACTGAGTTTCAGACCAGAGAGGCAATGCATGGCCCTCACTGAGGAATATCCAAAGCAAATTCTGACAAGTCTGGGAATCATCCTCATTAAAAAATAGTCTAAGTAGACTCTCATCAGCAGGGCCATAAACTACAATCATTGATGAAAACCACTCTATCCTTGGACCAGTAAGTGTAGAGTTGTCCCTCATGAATGACATTTTTAAACTCTGAACAGCAAGTGTAAGAATTGATCTCCCTGAGAAATTACCTTAGTACACTCCTACCAGCAAGTTTAAGGATTGATTTCATTGAGGAATAGCCTTTGTTATTTCTGACCAGAAGTGTGAGAATGACCCTCATTTAGGTATTGCCTTATTCCACTCTGATGAGCAGTTTTATAAGTTGCCCTCATTGAGAAATACACAGAGTAGTCTTTGACCACAAGTGGAATAATCACTCTCAGAAAATAGCATCAAAATAAGACGAACAAGTGGAGGAATAGCCCCTAATGAGCAATAACTTTAGTAGTATCTGTACATAATAGGTAGTAATTTCCTCAAGGAGAAAATACTTTAGAATACACTGACCAGCAAGTGTTGGGATCTGTTATAGGCAAATACTGGCAAGTGATCATTGAAGAATTATCTTAATAAACTCTTCACTGAATGTCCGAGTACAGCAATCATTGATAATTAGTTACTTGACAATAAGCAGCAATTGCTAAGTTTGTGCTCTTTGAGAAAGTGTCTTCAAAGACTGTGATATACAAGTGTAAGAATGTCCCCCATTGAGAAAAAGCCTTATCAGACTCCATTCAACATATATACAAATAGCTGTCATACAGAAATGACCTCTGAAGTTTCTGAACTGGAAATGTAACAATTGCACTAATTGATAGAATTTGTAGCCTCTGAGAACAAGTGTGTGAATAGCCCTCATGGGGAAATGTCCATAGTACACTATGAAAAGCAAGTCTGCAATACTTCTCATTGAGAAATAGCCTTAGTATATTTGATGAGAATGTGTAGAATGGCCAACATTTAGATACAGAGTTTATTGACTATGACCAACAAGTGTACAAATTGGACTCTGAGAAATCTTTAGAGACTCTGATAGGAAAGTGTAGGCACTGCCATTATTCATAAATAGTAGACTTTAAATGCAAGTGTGCTTATGGCAACCAGTGAGAAACAGTCTTAGTAGATATAAGCAGCAAGTGGAGTAGTCTACATTCAAAAATAACTTCAGTAGACTAAGGAAAACACATGTATGTATGAACACCAATGCCATAAGGGGGGGAAAAGCAAAAAAAAAAAATACACACTTTTACTAAAAAGTGAGGTGTATAGGAAATTGAAATGGCAGTGGAGAAGTAGGAGAGATCCAGAACCAACACAGGCCAGCAGAAGCAGCTCCAACAGGTCTGTGGAACTGCAGTGGTGATGCGCCAGACAGTCGCCAGGCTTGGCTTGAGCCACAGACAAAGCTAGGTGAGGGCCTTTTTCACTCACACCAGAATTCTCTGCCAACTCAAGAAATGTGACGGGAGAACGGCAGTGAACAACAGAGGAGCATATCACAAGGTACAAGAACACATGGAACAGCGAGAGAACTAGAGCAGCATCTGCAGCCTCCCTCCCCCACTGCCAGTGCCCAGCTCTACAGAACAAAGCAGTGGTCCAGGGAGATGGCCATGCTTACCTGAACCAACAGTGGGACACAAGCAGTAGCAGCATAACGGAGACCAAAATCAGCACAAAAGGTAACTGGTATTACACCAGGCCAGTATCCACCCAAAAAACCTGGTATATAGGCCTGAATCAGAAGTGCTAATTGCACCTTCCATATCAGGATAAATTATATGTTAAATCTGATGGATGGTCAGAATTGCCATTCTTTTTAAAAATTTTTTTATTTTTAATTTTTAATCTTTTTGTTTATTTATTCATTTGAGAGGAACAGACAGAGAGAGAGAGAGAATGGGCACACCAGGGCTTCCAGCCTCTGCAAACGAACTCCAGACGCATGCACCCCCTTGTGCATCTGACTAACATGGGTCCTGAGGAGTTGAGCCTCAAACTGGGGTCCTTAGGCTTCAAAAGCAAGCGCTTAACCACTAAGCCATCTCTCCAGCGCAGAATTGCCATTCTTAAATGAGCTGTATTTTGGGCTTGTTATTTGTTGCTTCTTGATTTAAAGTGACTTTATTTCCTCTTCTTTTATACAGTAGGGAAGGGTATCACCTGGTCACAAGCTGACTTGGAAACCTCCACAGACCAGAAATCTTAACCTCCTTGTTGCCAGGAATAAGGGAGTTGGGGAGACACCACACAGCCTAAGGGACAGACACAGTATCTGGTTGTCATAATACCTACTCTGGGATAAATACTCTGTGTTGTTTTCATTGAAAGTATACATTGTTTAGTTAAATTTTAAAAAGTATCTGTATTTGGTTCCACTCAGCTTACTTGAATACACTCATAGCAGGCAAACCCAACACCTACGGTCACTTTTGTAGATACTCTGAGAGTCTTGAGAGCCACACCTAGCGCCCTAAGCTGCTACCCTGAAGATATATAAAATCAGAGTGATACATCTAATAATACACAGCTAACTAGAAAATCCAATCATTAAATATTCCAGGATGCAAAAATATATACATTATAACACAAGAAACACCAAAAACCAAGACAATATAATCCACCAAAAAGTATTAATGCATCAGAAATGACCTCCAGTGACAACGATTTAGAGGAAATGCCTGAGAAAGATTTCAAAGGAATGATTATAAATATGCTCAAAGAACTCAAAGAAGAATTCAAAGGAAGCAAAGAAGACACAGGATGTCAATTTAATGAAATAAAGAGGTCAATACTCGACATAAATAAGGAAATAGAAATAATAAAGAAAAACCAGTTAGAATTACTAGCAATAAAGAACACAGTTAATGAAATAAAAGACTCTATAGAAAATCTCACCAGTAGGATGGATGAAGGGGAGGACAGAATATCTAAGCTAGAAGACCAGGTGTCAGATCTAATACAGTCCAACAAAGAGAAAGACAAACTTATAGAAAAGTATGAGTGGGAATTTGAAGATATTCGGGACACTATGAAAAGATCAAACATAAGAATTCAGGGCACAGTAGAAGGAGAAGAATTCCATTCCAAAGGCATAGTAGGCATTTTCAACAAAATCATAGAAGAAAACTTCCCCCAAATTGGGAAAGAGGGGCCAATGTAGATACAGGAAGCCTTTAGAACCCGAGCCACACAAAACCTGGAAAGAACCTCTCCTCACCATATTTTAATCAAACTACCAAACATACCAACCAATGAAAAAAAATATTGAAAGCTAGAATGGCTTGGAGTGATGTATTATGTGTTCTGGAAGATAACAACTGTCAACCAAGGTGACTTTACCTGCGATGCTCTCCATTCAAATAGATGGAAAAATAAGGACATTCCATGACAACAGCAGGTTAAAGGAGTATTTGAAGACAAAACCAGCTCTACAGAAAATACTTGAAAGAATCCTCCAAGCTGAAGAAAAAGAAAAGCACACATATAAGGTACCAGAAAAAACAAACAATACTCAAATACTAGCTAACATAAGCAAGCAAAGGCAAAACCAGAACTACCAAAAAAGGTAAAATTTAATACACACCTTTCAATAATATCTGTTAATATCAATTGCCTCATTGCCCCAACTAAAAGACATAGGTTTGCAGACTGGGTTAAAAAGCAGGATCCTTCAATTTGCTGTCTCCAAGAAACCCACCTTTCTGCTAAGGATGGACACTATCTTTGGGTGAAAGGTTGGAAAACGGTGTTTCAAGCAAATGGGCCTAGAAAACAAGCAGGGGTTGCTATTCTAAGATCTGATAAGGTAGAGTTCAGTCCAACATTAGTTAAGAAAGATAAGGAAGGACACTTTATATTGATTAAAGGCACACTCCAACAGGAGGACATTGCAATCCTAAACATATATGTACCTAACATGGGGGCTCCCAAATTTGTCAAACAAACACTACTAGAACTAAGGTCACAGATAACACCAAACACAGTGGTACTGGATAACCTCAACACCCCACTCTCATCAATTGACCGGTTGTCCCGGGAAAAAATAAACAAAGAGGCATCTGGACTAAGTGAGGTCATAGAAGGACCTAACAGATATTTACGGAACATTTCATCCAAATGCTTCAGAATATACATTCTTTTCAGCAGCACATGGAACATTCTCTAAATTAGAGCATATATTAGGACCCAAAGCAAAAATTAACAAATACAGGAATATTGAAATATTCCTTGCATTCTATCTGATCACAATGGGATCAAACTGCAAATCAATAGCAGGTATGTACAGAGTGAGAACACCATTGAAACATGGGTGCACCATCTCCAGGTAAGGAGAGCGACCTCAGAGGAAGTCTCTGGATGACACCTTGCTGTGGGACTCCCAGAACCCAGTACTATCGGAAAGCAAATTTCTGCTATGTAAGCCATCTGAGCTGTGGTAGTTTGGTTCATGAGCTCTAGCAAACTGGTGCACAGCCTGATTTGTGTGCACCCAGATGAACTAGGGGATGCATGGCCAGCTGGTTCTCCCCAAATGTTTCCTAGTGTGCATGTGGCTTAGTGAGTTCTACATGCCCTCACTTGACATCTGATAATTTGGACTCATGTAGAATTCAAAGGGAGTATTTTTACCTCAGGTGTGACAACCACAGGCACAGGTAGTGGGGCCTCTGTCATGTTCAAGCATGTTGAAAGACCTGCCATTGCTCGTTCTGGGAGGAAGAGTGCCATGTGGGCAAGTTAGCCCATTTCTGTTATCATTACTTGGATGCTGTTCTTAGGGTTGTCATGGAGACAGACAGCTAAAATGGCTCAAATAAATCCTTATGGCCATTTACTAAAACTAATGAAGTTTGCTCTCCTTTACCATCTTGGATTCACAACAATCATAGCAAGAGGTAGCATATGCAAAAAAAATAAATAAATAAATAAAATAAACAAAAAGCTTGATTACAAGATTTTATCCCTACCATTTACTGAGGAATTGACTTGTGATATTTTAATTCTAAATTGAAGTTATGTCCCCACTTAGCCCCTAACAATATATTTATACCATGAGTTGTATAAAACTTTTTATAGCTATGTGAAGAGGGTACTATTCAAATATATGATATGTTTTAGATATAGAAAAAACATGGGGAAAAGAATGTTCATGCCATAATTTGTGTCAAAGTAAGAAAAAATTTCCCTGCATTTGTTTACTTTCAATATACCACTAATTCGTCATAATGTGAGGAAATCTTGCAGTGACTTGTGACTTTGATAAAGGCCTAAGGCAGTATAAGAAATGCCATCATTAAGCAGAACCTTAAACTTATGGAGGCAAGCAGGAGGAAGTATCTTATTGTGGACATGCCCTTGAAGGGGACCATCTTTCCTTCTCTCATTTTGCTTTCTGGTAAACAAGAGGTGAGAACCTGTGCTCACCACACAGTCTCTACCATGATCTTGCCACATATTCAAAGCTATCAGCCCAAGCAAGTATGGAAGACAACCTTTGCATATTATTTATTTATTTATTTATTTGCAGTCAGAGAAAGATAGAAAAAAGAGACAGAGAATGTGTGCCCCAGGGCCTCCAGCTGCTGTAAACAAACTCCAGATGCCCCTTTTTGCATCTGACTTTATGTGGATACATGGGAATTGAACTCAAGTCTTTATGCTTTGCAGGCAAGCAAATTAATCACTAAGTCATCGCTCCAACTTGACTATAATCTTAGAAAGTATAATCTAAAGTTAATCTTTCTCCTTATAAGTTGATTTCCCAGGCATTTTTTCACAGCAGTTCTGACTAACACAGTTGAGGAAAATGGGCCTAGTTGGCATCACACCTATGTATCTATGCTAACTTGCTGTTGAGGAAACACATTTAACAACTGTGCACCTCCAAAGAGTATCTCACCATTACATATTTAGGTACTAAGAGTGAAGTTGGGGTAAGTTACCTCATTATAATCCCTTAATTTCTACTGAAAGCCTGAATGTCCACCTCCTGAAACACTTTCAGTAACTGTGCTCCTCCAGAGTATCTGACCATTATATTTTACATACTAAGACCTGAAATTAGGATAAGTCAGGTCAGTGTAATCTCTTAGTGTCTGCTGAATGCCTGAATGTCCAACTTGCAAAGTCACAACACTCCTTTCTTCATTCCATCACTTCTGGTTCAAAGGTACTAATGAACTTGTTTTCCAGTTAAGAACCAGAACTAAAGCCCTTCGACGGGATTGGGGTGTTCCATGCTCTCTCTGACATTCTGATTGGTGATGCTACTACCTCTTTCCATACATAAATCTTGCCATTGTCACCTGCCATCAGGTGGCACAGTCAAAGAGGACTCTATTCAGAGCCTCAGCTGAAGTACTTGAACTTTTACACACCAAAGCTGGGAGCTAAATGCATCTCTGTTCTTTGTAAAGTAAATTGACCTCAGATGTTTCTTCATTGTAACAACTAGAGACAATCCCTGTAGGGGAATTGCACTTTGGCTGATCTTTCCACACCTCCCTTTGTTCCTCTTCCTTATCTCCATCCCATTCCCTCCCTTCCTCTTTTCTTCCATCATCTCTTCTACCTTCCTTATTATTATCATATTATCAATTTCACAAATGTACATGCATCAATAGTAAATGCACTCATAAGCTCCAGGATGATTATGGAAAAACAATCTGATAATGTAAAATGAGCAGGTGAAAATTTATAGCTCCAGGGCTATGGAGAGATGGCTCAATAGTTATGTATTCTTCATCTGCAAGCGTGAAGTCTAAATGGGTCCCATGCCTGCAGGGATAGCATGATCTGTCCAGATCCCATGGAAAACAGCTCGCCATTGTCAAACAGAACTGTTCCCCAGTCCCACCGGCTACCAAAGAACCTACATTATTCAGAGCCTTCCTCCAAGCTCTCAAAGAAATAAAAGGAGACTTTGACTCAAAATAAAATCAGAGAGAAGAGAAATGGAGTGGACACCAGATATTTGGTGAGCATGTGGGGTGACACAAAGTCACATACATGTACATAAACTATACAACACTGTTCTCACTACCCCCTCTCTCTTACACACACACACACGCCAACAGAATTATAGCTTTCCTTTTAACAAAGACATTATGCGGCACAAGAGACTTGGTGCAGTTGAGAGTTCAAATAATACAGAGAAGTATATCAAGTCTGTGCAATGGCTTCTGCAGTGAAAAGTCAGAATCAATCGTCTGTTTTTGAACTCTACAAATCTACAGCCAATCACTGAAATCAGAGGAGCTGTAAATGACTTGTAATGATGTAATGTGCAGAAATCCAGGCGTGCATGGTGGTGTACACCTTCAGTCCCAGCACTAGGGAGGCACCGGTAGGTGGATTGCATTGAGTTCCAGGTCACACTAAGACTACAGAGTGAATTCCAGGTCAGCTGATGTGTAGAAGAAGATGATGGAGTTGGAGTGAAGTTAAGCACATCATTTACCATTTCATTGTTGGGACCACATACCTGAGAACTGGTTTAAGGCAGTAATTTTGGCCCCCAGTCCATCACAGTGGGAATTCCCTGATGATGGGAGCTTGGATCAGCTGTTCACAATGAAGAAGCCAAGACAATGCATGCTGCTAGGAACTGTATCAGATTGGCTAAGCTTTCCTAGATAATTGGGTCATATTTGCAGAACTTTGAGAAGGTGGAGGAAGTCTGGTAACCCAGGAAAAATACCAGGAAATTTTGGTGGAGCATTTATTCCTTTTTATTTTAAATTGAGAACTTCAATATATGAACATATTGCATATTGGTCATATTCCCATTGAGTTATACTCAATATCCCCTCTCTCCCCCCATACACCCCCATTCCACTTAGGTCCCATCCCGTTGGAGTATCAGTGTTCACTGGAGGGTCTTGAATGCATAAGTCATAGCTCAGAGTGTATCCTGTCCAGCTATACTTCTCAATGTGCTGAAACCACAGCCCATGGTGTCTTCAGCAATAGGGATTTGCCATTTAGTTCTAGAGACTAATCAAGTGTTTTGGAGTGGATTGAAATGTGTTGTGGGGACTCATGGCCCCTCTTGATCAAAAGCTCACTGTAGGGGCTAGCCATGTTTTGGTAGTGGGACTTACTAGCTATGGCCTATTGTTTTAGGGTAAAGCTTTCTCCCCCCCCCCCACCTGCATAGTACTGCTCTCCAGCCTCCCTCTCTCTCTCTCTCTCTCTCTCTCTCTCTCTCAGACTTATATCTTTTAGGTGATTAACAAAGAAATAGCTTTCTATAGTACTTATTCATGGCATCTTTAGTTTTGTGTATCTCCATTCTCCTCTCCCCCCCTTAGCCTATCTCCCCCATGTTTTTGTTCCAAGCTTACAACTCACTTCTGTCCCCCCTGTAATCTATCCCCATTTTTCCTCTCCCCACGTGTCTCTCTAGCTTGCTAACTATTACTATTCATGCCCATTACAACTTATAAACAAATAGAACATCTTCGATGTTAGGATTTTCATGAGAGAGGACACGTTACATTCGTTCTTTCTGATCTTGAGTAACCCCACTTAGTATATGTTTTTCCCCAGGGGACCATTTATTCTCAACAGCTTCCTCATTCTCCCAAATTTATAGTCTCCAACCACTTTCAATGCCTAGAACCTGGTGTCCTTCCAGAATACCCATGTTACTATTTAAATCCAAAACAAGATGCCCCTCTGAGGATTATGGCCCTTCAAAAGAGCTCACTTGAAGTAACTGGCTCTTCTTTTATTCCACCTGAGAAAATATTGACATATTGGAATCAAACGGCAGTGCTCACGTTTTGTAAGGACCTTTATCTTAGATTTTACCAACCTCCATACCTAAGGGAGGCAGATTTCTATAGTTTATAAATTATCCAATAGTGGGGATTATACGAATGTAGACCAGTTTATCCAGCCACTTCACGGGTGTTTGCCACATACACCCGCCAACCGTCTCTTCTCAATAGGTAAGGACTGACTATGCTATTATGCATGTGTACCATGATCTTACTTTTGGATCCTGGAAGACTAGAGTGGAAAAGTTTTAACATAGACCAATATACAAGATGGAGAGATGGAATGAAGCTATCTCACCACTCCATGACTTAATCATCTGAAGAATCATGCAGAAGGTCATGTCCTGTGTCTACAAATCTGGCACAGCTTATAAGCTCCCATGGAGATTTATGAAACAGTGGTACACTAATTTTGTGGTATTTGTGGTAGCCAACTATGAGATGCCAGTTTGTTCTGACAAGTTACTGACTGTATTTATTTCTGTCGGTCTAAACACACCCCTCTCGGTGTACAAAGTTGTCTAAGCCACTGTGATGAAGGTACAGATATTCGAGTTGTTCAATAAAGATCTCAGAATTCTGTTTTAGGGTTCCCCCTGCCCCATACTAAGGAAACCTTCCAGGATGAGCATTTCTAGTTGACTCCTGCCCCCTTGTGGTAAGAATTGTGATTGCACCGATATGTTGAAGAATGGAAGAAAACATCAAGGCAAATATCTGAGGCCAGGAGAATCAAGACTCAGAAGCGAAACATTGCCCAGATATCACATAGAAACCATGCAGCAATCTGGCCCAGCAGTCATGGTTGCAAAGCCTTCCAGCCTGGACTCAACCTCCCAGTGTCCACGTAAATCCAGATGCATAAATTGGCATGAATCTGGAGTTCCTTTGCAGTGGTATCTGCCCTGGTGGGCCTGTACTCACTCTCTGACTGCCTACCTCTTGCTGTTTGCCAAAATAAATAAGTAAATAAGTAGAATATTTTATTGTGCTTATTTATTTTTCGACAGAGAAATGATGGGGGAGGTAGAGAAAGAGAGAGGATATGGGCACACCACTGCAAATGAACTCCAGGTGCTTGCACTCCCTTGGGCATCTGGCTAATGTGAGTCCTGGGGAATCAAACCTGGGTCCTTTGCATTTTCAGGTAAATGCCTCAGCTGGTAAGCCATCCCTCCAGCCCATAAATATATTTTTTTAAAAAGACAGAATACATGCTCCTCACAGCTCTCAAAACTCAAGGAAAATGAATGGAGTCATGTGAATCTGTACATGGGCTCCTGAAGAGATAGGACACTGCTTGCTTAGTTGGACTGTGCCCAGAACTCTCAGGAGTGGGATTTGTGATCACCAGTGTTTCAGTACTGGAAGAGAGACTGGGAGATCAGGTACAGAATTATAGGTTCTGTCAGTCCCACTTGGCAATCTGTAGTTGGTTTGTGCCTGGGAGAGGCCTACAGGGACCTGAGAAATGGGACAAGTACAAGGGGTATGATGGGGTGTTTAAGGGGCCAAGCCACTCAGCTAAGCCTTCACCTACCTTCTCATAGCACAGCCTGGGGAGCATGGTTAAGAGGCAGATTGCCCAAGGAATTACCCACACCCTACAAAGCTGGCATTAAGGTATGATGGGGTGGCCATCATACCTCAAAAAGGCCCCGACTGAAACTAAGGAAAATTGGCAAAACAAGCAAGGGTGCTGTTTTCCTGATGAACCAGATACCAGCACAAGGGGGAAGGAGACCAACACAGAGAAAAATCAACTCCTACCAAATCAGAGAGCCAGAGCCTCAGAGGCCCCCAACATCTCATCACTGAAACCAACCAAAAATGAACCCAATATGGCTCAGGGAAATTTTGCAGAAGAGGGGGCGGAAAGAATGCCAGAGCCACATGTTGGGTCATGATATGCAGATATGCATTTATCTTACCCATAACTGTGGGCCAACTCCACAATGCACGACCCATATACCTCAACAAGGAGGGTCCAGTGGGGAGGGGTAGGTCACGGATGAGCCTAATAATGGTACCAAACTGCCTGTATTTGCTGAATAGAAAACTAATAAAAAATTAAAAACAAAGCTGGCATTAAGCATGTGAAAGGCATAAGTTCAAAGTCAACCCAGGGCACCTCAAGCAGGCATTTTCACTTATGATTGCCTGTGAGGTGGGCGACCTTGCAGGGATAGCTTATACCATCTCCATTACCATACCTCTTTTGTCCTTCCTGTTGTGTGCCTCCATTATGCTTTCTTCCTCCTTTTCCTCTCCATGTTCCTACACTCCTCCTCTTCTTCTCATCTTTGCCTTCCTTTTCTGCCTGTTTATCTTCCTACTCCTCTCACAATTATAGAATTAGAATCAATTACTTTCTCCTGAATTCACAACAGTGACTGCGTCCATAGAATGTGATCATAATCTCATTAAGATGTTTGTAAACATGGAGTGAAGAGATAGCTTTGTGGTTAATGTGAAGCCAAAGGTTTCAGGTGGGATTCCTCAGTACCCATAGAAAGCTAGAAGCACAAGTTGGTGAGTAATTCTCGAGATCATTTGAAGTGTCTGGTGGCCCTGACATGCTCATTTTCTAGCTATCTTCTTTTTATTCTTGCTCTGTCAACATAAATAAATAAAATATTTTTTTCTTTTATTTTTTAATTTAACTTATTAGTTTTCTTTTCAGTAAATACAGGCAGTTTGGTACCATTGTTTAAGCTCATCTGTGATCTACCCTCTCCCATTGGACCCTCCTTGTTGATGTAAATGAGTCGTGCTTTGTGGAGTTAGCCCCCAGTTATTGGTATGATAAATGTCTCTGCATATCCTGACCCAACATGTGACTCTAACATTCTTTCCACCCCCTCTTCCGCAAAATGTCCCTGAGCCATGTTGGGTTCATTTTTGGTCTGCTTCAGTGCTGAGGTGTTGGGGGCCTCTGAGGCTCTGGCTCTCTGATTTGGTAGGAGTTGATTTTTCTCTGTGTTGGTCTCCTTCCCCTTTGTGCTGGTATCCGGTTCACAGGAAAACATCACCCTTGCTTGTTTCACCAATTGTCCTTAGTTTCAGTTGGGCCCCTTTTGAGGTATGTTGGGGCAGCTCTCTCCATAGGATCTGCATCTATCTGAAAAAGAGAAGCAGATTCTCCAACGGAGAGTAAGTTAGCACCAAGAAAATTGAGACAACACTTACTTTTTTGATAGACAGATTGACAGGTGTAGGCCCTCTTATACCCCGTGATTGATGGTAGCTTGATATTGTAGAGTGGGCTTGTGTTTGGGTGTGGTTCTGACTTGTTTCCCAGTTCCAGCTATGGGTCTAGTACCACTGAGGGGATCAGTTAGCCAAATCAAGAGTAGTTGGTTCCTTACCATGGCTGTGTGCCACTATTGCACTTGTGTGGGCATCACATCAGGTTATTTGTTGCTAAGTAGGTTAGACCATGAGTTGCTTGGACAGATATTGGTCGTTTCCCCCAGTCGCCCATGTAGCACCTTCTGGCACTAGACACGCTGACTGTCTGGGGACTGACTCTCTCCTGGCTTCCAGCCATGCCATTGGATTTTGCGTATCAGCTGCATATGGAGTCTTCAGCAATAGGGTCTTACCACTGGCCTTTGGTGGGTCATCAAGTACTCTGACAGAAGTCTGTCATTGTTTTGGGAAACCTTGTAGGTTTCTCTGATCAAAAGTTCATTATGGATGGTAGCCCCAAGCTGGAAGTGGGGGTTACAGGCCAGTGCCCACTAATAAATTGAGGAAAAACATAACTAATATACAAGAGTTAGAGAGGAGAGAGATAGAGGGGAGAGGGGGAGAGGGAGGGAGGGAAGATGTAGAAGATTTAGGTTAGTGTTGATCCTACCCTCTCCAGTGTCTTGTGGGGCAGGTGTTTCCTGTAAAGGTCTAGGCGGCTTTGGAAAGAGAGAGCAAAAACCCAGGCTACTTGTAACTGCCCCAGGCTGCCTTGGATTCTCATTAAGCTGGATCCCAGGCTGCTCCACCCACCTACCTGCCCATACACTGACATGGGTAGACCACAGAGCAATAAAATATTTTTTAAATGTTAGAGGACTTGAGGCCTTTAAACATCTTTTATATGCTATTTATTTATTTATTTATTTATTATTTTTGAGGTGAAGTCTTCACCCTAACCAGGCTGACCTGGGACTCACTATGTAGTCTGGTGTTGGAGAGCAACCTACCTCTGCCTATCAAGTACTGGGATAATAAACAAGCACCACCACACCCAGTTTCATTCTTTAAAAAATTTTTGTACCTTTGTATATATGTGGAGTGTGTATGCATGTTCACATATATGTGGGTGGACACGTGTGTCTTAGTTCACATGCAGTGATCATAGGATGACCTGGGTATCTTCGCTGATTTATCCCCACCTCATCTAGATATAGCTTGAACCCAAAACTGATATATTTTATTTAGCCAGTTTTTTCCTGTCTCTGTCTCTCAGGCACTGGAATTACAGGTAGACCACCATGCCTGGCACTTATAGTGGAGCTACAGATCTGAATGCCAGTTATTACCCTGCAAAACAAAAGCTTAATCCACTGAGCAATCTCCACTGACCATATTTAACACCTTAGAGAAAAAAACTATTTTGAGTGATCTTTTGGATATTTATTAGTTTTTTTCTACTCCCTCCCTTTCAGAATTTATCTATATGAAAAAGAGCTGAATTTATAGTGGACAAACAATTTAATAGCATGAAGTGGGTATTTTATCCACCATATGTAAAATTTAGGCATTTGATTAGCTACAAACAAATGGAATGTTGCGTATAGTAGGATGGGACATGAAGAGTTTTTCACACAGGATAACTATGTATTGTATTTTCCCTGCTTTAAAGGCAATAGTGACCCGTGGTGGTCAGTTTTTCAAAGTGGCTCAGTAGTTTCTCAAAATATTGGGAAGATTTGTTTTGGCACATTGTATATCACCCATATTAGTGTGACAAACAGAATGGGATTTCAACATGAAGCTGCAAAGGCAGTTGTTGCTGTGTCCATTACCTTCTCCATTAAACAAATCCTATTAAAACAGAGGGAGTCCTTTTCTCTGCAATGAAGAGTGAGTTTTCCCTCAGCAGACAATGTTCCACAAAATATACACTCACCTGTGCTTGTCTTCAGAAATGTGTCTGTTGCCTCCTAAACAGACTGTTTAAAAAGCACTAATTACTTTTTGTAAAGTTGCTAGCAGCTGATCTGGTTCATTTCCCAACGCTGTATACTCTTAAGTGCTAGAGTTCTACTTTTTATATTGTTAACCTACACTCAAACAATAAAACTGTGCCTCAGATTTATGTATTTCATGATTATGTATCAGAATTATTCATTTCTATAGAGTCCCAGAAAGTGCTCTCTGGACTTAATCTCCCATTAAGTTAATAGAAGCACCCCAGTTCTGCCTTTCTGGGAGCACTGTGGCTTTTTGTGGGGTCAGTTAAGAGGAAATGCCTTGGCAAATTTGATCTCCCTACAGAACTGTATATCTTTTATGTACGGATTCAATTCTGCACCTGGTTTCTTAGAATGTTTCCCTTTGGAAAGACAAAGGACAGAATAAGGTTGCCAACTTGAATTCCACTTTAGACAACAACAATAAAGAGTACTTGTCATTTTGTGTGCCCTCTGTTGAGAGTCACATTCAACGAGCCTCACCCTTACCTATCTTTGCTGGACAAAGATCACTAAGGCTATTGCTCAATGAGTATCCTTCCTTCACATTCCAGTCATAGTTCAAAACATACTCAACTTATTTCTCCATGAAGGGGCAATGACACATTGCTGGGCAAAGACGGTGAGAGCATATCTTATTGCATTATTATTATTAGATATGGGCCTATTTGTATAAACACATGTTGGTACCATCCCTTTCCTCCTCCCTCCCCCTTTTCTGAAGAGTCCTACCTCATTAGGGATGCAGGTCAACCCCATGGGTATCATGAGTCATGCATTATGGGGCAGCAGTCAATTGTGGGGGAGAGGCAGTTTCTTTGTGCAAAATTGAAAATGTCCCAACTTGCGGCTATAACAATATTTCTGACTCTTCTTCTGTAAAATTCACTGAGCATTTTAGGTCTACTTTAGTGATGGGCACTTACGAGCTTCTAGATGTCTGGTTTGGTAGGTGTTGAGTGTCCTCAGTATCTTTCTCCATCACTCTTGTGCTGATATCAGCCTAAATGCGAGTATAAACCTTCTTGCTCATTTCCCCAATTATTTTGTGGTTTCAGCTGGGGCTATGGTGGAGTGTGCTGGGTTGTTTATCCCCTCAAGTCCAGGTCCCATCTGAATAAGATAAGCAGATTCTCCAATGGAGAGTGAAGTCAATGCCAGTTAAATAGGATAACTATTAATAACTTAGAGTTTGAGTTGCATGGACAGATTTTGGCCACTTCCACCTGGTATCTCATGTAGCGACTTCCAGCACTAGATGGGCTAATTATCTGAAGACTGACTCTCCTATGGATTCCAATTAGGTCTCTCCATGGTTCCAGCTGACAGCAATTGGTGTCTTCAGCAGCAGGATCTTACTATTAACCTCTGCGGGTGGGGGGTATTCAAGTGCTCTGTCAGAAGTCTGTCTTGTTTGTTTTGGGAGGTATAATAGGTCTTTCTAATCAACAACTCCTTATGGCTGTAGGCCACATCCTGGTACAGGGAATTACAGGTCAGAGCCAAAGGGGAAGAAAAAAAATAAAAATCCAGGGAAGAAAGAGAAACAATAGAAATTTGAGGTTAGGTTTCTTTTCACTCTCTTCAGTACCTTTTGATTCAGGTGGTCTATCTAAGTTTTGCTTGAGAGTTCCACCTTCTAGTCTGATTTCCAGCATTTAGGATTCTATGGGACCAGTTCAATTTGTCTTCAGGTTTTGAGTCCTCCCCCATTCTTTCCCTTACCTTAAGCCATACCCACCACTATTGTCCAAGCCTCAAGATGCTCTTCAGTCATGTAATCAATTTGACCTGTTTCATATTAGGAACTTCAGATGAGTGAGAACATGTGGTGGTTGTGTTGTTGTGATTGTGTGAGCCAGAAGTGACTAAGTATTTTCTCAATGAGGACAATCCCTACACTTACTCAAAAGTGTCTGTGACATCTATGTCTCCAATATGGTAATTCAGGACTGGAGAAATGGCTTAGTGGATAAAAGGATTTGTTTACAAAGACTGGAAATCTGGGTTTGATTCCCCAAGATTCATGTAATGGCAGGTGCAAAAAGTGGTAAATTTTGCTGGAGGTTGTTTTCAAGGCCAGATACCTTGGTGCACCCTTACACAGACACACAGACACACAGACACACACACACACACACACACACACACACACACACACACTCTACCTTTCTTTCTTACTTTCGTTTGTCCCTCTTCCTCTATGCCTATTCCTCTCTCAAACAAGCAGTTTCTTTTTTCAACTGGTGCAACTTAATACACTTGCTGGGAAAAGTTTACTAAGGCTATCTCTCAATACAGGTAATTCATACACTGGACTAAGAGATATTACACTCAGTAGACATGTGGAGGGATTGTCTGATAAGAAGAGGTCTGGATAATGAGGGGTGAATCCTACCCCTAAATCATTTAGCTCTGGCTAGCATCTCCAAGTTCCAGAAATTGGTTGCAAGCCATTTTGTGATGTTGATCAAAGGGAACTATATGGTCCTCAAAGCCAGAAAGAGTTTTTGGTTTACTCCTTGGCATAGTTGCTGAAAGCTATTTGTCAAAAAGGGCAATTTCTTCTCTTCATGTAAGTCTTTTTCTTCTTTAAGCTAATTCCTGAACCTGCTGATCCACATGTCCTAAAGCTTTTCTCGGGTATAACAATTCCTGACCTTTCTGCTAAAGCCCATAAATTCCCATTCACAGTATGGGATATTCCTATACTTGCTACTCAGGGTCTGCTATGTCTATTTATTAATGAGGTTCAATGCAACACTTCCTGGACAGAGACGCAAAACACCATTTCTCATAGAGCCATTCCTGCATTTCCTCGTCAGTTGCCAACACAATTGCTGAAACAATTTCTCAGTGAGGACAATTTCTACCTTTGCTGACAGAGTCTATAACGTTAGTTCTCAAGAAGGGAAATTCGTATGGTTTATGAAGGCAATTTCCATACGTTTGCATCACTAACTTTCTTTTTCTGAGATTTTTAAGGCTGTTTCTAAATGATGCAGTTCCAGCACTTGCTGAACCATGTCTACTAATGTTATTTTGCCATGGGGGACTTTGCAATATGTGAGGGGTCAGAAGGGGAATAAGGCTATGTCTGAATGAATGAAATCTTACCCTTGATGGTCAGAGCCCACTAAAGCTGTTTCTCGATGTGGTAGCCCAAGATGACCTGGAATTCACTATGTAATCTCATGCTGGTCTTGAAGTCATAATGATTCCCAAGTGCTAGGAATAGAGACATTCACAACTACAACCTGCCTTGAGTTATCTTTTATTTTTTTGAGGTATGGTCTCTCTCTAGCCCAGGCTAACCTGGAATTCACTATATAGTCTCAGGCTGGCCTCGAACTCATGGCAATCCTTCTACCTTTGCTTCCCAAGTGCACAGATTGAAGGCATGCGCCACCATGCCTGGCAGTTATCTTTTTGAATGCAGTAACATATGAAGTGTTAACCTCTTTGTCAGATAATCCATATACTTCCTTATTTTCAAAGAAAAAGGTGACAAAACATAGCTAATACTATTTATTCAAAAATCTGCATATTTTTCTACTTCAAAATTGACTTGATTTTATCACTTACTATTCCATCAACAAATATAGCTTTCCAAAACAAGAAGGCAAAGAAAACCATATTCAACTTCTGACAAAGACTCTGAGGTAGGCCTGTTCATCTAAGTCCCAGTAGTAGATTTATTTATTCAGAATACATTGACAGGTATTTGAAATGAAGCCATTTAATGACAAAGAGAGCTATTAATACTAAAAAAACAATCAAATGCAAACAGCAATGAATAATAGAAGTGTGAGATCCTGTGTATATAGTGATGTCCCAAACTCACACTAATTATAAATATACCTAGGCCACACATGGCAAAGATAAGTCCCATTGAGATATTGTACATATGCTGTCCATGTGATGTCAGTATTCACAAGAGAATTAAAGTGTTTAATACTCATATTTTAGATTGTATTTTCTAATTACATTTATTAATTTAGCCTTCAATTCAAGAAACTCAGTGTCTATCCTGAACTAATTTCATGTTGTGTGAATTATAAATATTGCAATAGTACATTCTTTATTTCATGCTTTTGTATGAATAGTTTCTGTTTTACTGATTTCAAATGACTTCACATGTTATTTACATTGAACATTACAAGAGTTGTGAGGGCCATTTTCTACTTACATAGTCAATATCTCTATTTAGCACAGGTGTCTGTAAAATACAACAAAGATAGAATAAAATGATATTTCATTCTCTTAATATCCAAGATCTTTAATCATAACTAACTCTGAATGAGAAATGACTATCAGAAGATGCAGGGATTTCTTTAAACTTTAATCTTTATGTTTCCATGGTAGCAGAAGAGTGATTCACCTGTCTTGGTGACATCCAGGATATTTTGATTTGACATTTTTTTCTCACTAGTCAGCTTGGCATACTCTTCTTGTGTCTCTTCACTTATAATGTGGCATTTTACCTGCATTTCATGGGATGGAGATCAGAAAATATAACCTTTAGAGTCCTTTCTGAACACAAAACCTATCCTAATTTGTAAAGTATGGATTGATCAAGCTTAATCTTCCAGTGGTATCTCACACCTTCTGTTCATTATCCCCTTCATGTTGGTAATGCTACCCAGCAAGGACAACTTTATGGGAGATTGATTCACACATTACGGATTATCTCATTTTTCTACACTTTGGAAAAATGACATGAAAGTAATTTCTTCTCTCATGTATGTTCTTCAAATGGAAAGGAATTCTGGATTGCACATATGGAATTTTATGATGATTAGATCTGAGTATATCTATTTTATCTTAGTCTGTGTTGTGGAATATAGTCTCTGTGCTTCTCGTATCAAAATATACAGAAAGGGAAATCACCAAAAGTGTTCATGTAGTCCATGAATTCTACTATAGTTTTTGTACGCAATATACTCTGATATTGTCACCCTCTTGTAAACATTGCTCCCCCTCCTCCCATATCTCCCTGTTCGCTGAATCTCTAATTCTTTATAAATCATTTCTAGTTATTGTGATGTCTCTATTTTCCCTCTTGTCTTCATTGTCAATAACAACAAACAAAAAGAATCAACAAAAGAGAGAATTACATATTTTTCATAAAGTTCTGGTATGGTTTCAAGACACATGGGAAGAGGCTAGATTGTGAAAAATAGGCATGCATACTCTCATCTCCAAAGTAAAGAGATGTATTTTCTCCAACACAGAATCAAATTGCATAACTTACACAATACTAGGAACACATCTTGAATTTCCCTTTCATTATAATAATAGTCAATTGTTAATATCATAGAAGTCATTGAGACAAAATCCATTGAGAAGTAGTCCACCTTTGGGACTGAGAAGAAATATATGTTCAAGATCAGACAATACCATTTCTTCTACTTATTTGAGGTGCCTAAATTTTCTTTATTTAAAATATGGAACACTTGGGCTGGAAAGATGGCTTAGTGGTTAAGATGTTTGCCTCTAGAGCCAATGGACCGACCCTGCTTTGATTCCCCAGCACTCACATAAGCCAGAGGTATGCGCTGGCACATGTGTCGGTGGTTTGTTTGCAGTGACTGGAGGCCCTGGGATGCCGATTCTCTCTTTACCTCTGTCTCAAATAAATAAAAATAAAACAAAATAGGGAAAACTTCAGGAAGTCGTTTGTCATCCCTGAACAGGGGCCATGTTTATGTAATCAGTATCATTCCAACTGTAGTAAAGGTACTACTGAAGTGAACAGTATCTTATTTTTGTCATCCCATTTTCAATGTAATCCTAAACCAAAACTGTGTCTCTAATTCAACACCCCCCAGATATCCTACCTACAAAAACATGAAACTGAATAATTATACTCATTGATTATTGTTATGATGTTAAGTCCCAGTTATTTTTTGCAGGTACATGAGCTACAGGTACTGGAGTGCCCATATTCTCTCTCTCTCACTCTTTCTCAAATAAATTAAAAAAATAAATAAAAGTTTTAACTGCTGAGTTCCTAAGAACAGCAGTGATATAAATAAAGTTGGGATGAACTTATTTGAATATATTGTACTACGTTTACCATTTAAAAATTGTCTGAGTAGACCATGTGCTTCATATATTTTATATTTTTAATTTTCAGATAAGAATTTGATGACAGCATAGAAAATATATCCAGAAAATGCACATATGTCATTTCTTTGCCTGAAAAAAACCGACATTCATCCAAACATGTAAAATATAGTTGGACATTGGACACTTAAAAGTAATGTTATTTATATATTTGAGAGAAAGTGAATGAAAGAGACAGAAGGATGAAAGGGTGTGTGTGTGTGTGTGTGTGTGTGTGAGAGAGAGAGAGAGAGAGAGAGAGAGAGAGAGCGAAAGAGAGAGAAAGAGAGAGAGAGAGAGAGGGAGGGAGATTGAGAATGGACATTCCATAGCATCCAACAATTGCAAATGAACTCCAGATATATCCACAACTCTTTGAGTCTGACTTTAAATGGGCAATGGGTAATCAAATTTGGGTCCTTAGGCTTTGTAGGCAAGAGCCTTAACCGTTTAGCCATCTCTCCAACTCTACTTTAAAATATTTATTTATTTATTAGGCCAGATATAGTATTACACACCTTTAATCCCAGCAGTATTGAGGCAGTGGTAGGTGTAACACTGTGAGTTCAAAGCCACCATGAGAGTGTCTAGTAAATTCCAGGTCAGCCTGAGCTACAGTAAGATCCTACCTTAAAAAATCATTAATTTATTCATTTTCTTATTAATTTATTAATTTGAGAATGATAAAGTGAATAGGAAGCAGTTAGAGAAAATATGTTTGGGGAATGATTACTCTAAATATTGAAATTTTATACTAATCATTTAATTTCTAATGGTACATTTTCAATTTTCATTAAATTTGCAGTGATTTCATCATGTCCATAGATTTCCTACGAATTCTAATCAAGCACATCCCACAGCTTGAAAGCATGGAGGACATAAACCGCCATGTGTTCATCACATCCCATCCCATAGTGACAACGCTAGAATATGATGTAAACCATAAATCCTGATGTCTCTGTATGAGTTTGCATTATGAGGACTTGCATTATGCTTTTGCAACTGAGTGAAAACAATCTTAGGTTTTATATCATATGATTTCCCCACTATAGTATAGTGCTACAACACCAATGTCATTATCTATATTATCTATAACTTAAAGAATAATTGCCAATATTCATTAAAAACTGATATTTGTAAGGTCATAGTAGATTTAAAGGGCTCTAATATGGTTTGTATATCTGATAATAAATGTTTGTGCCTTTTGCCATAATAATTGTATAATCCCACATTGAGAACCTTGTGAGAAAAGGGTTTCCCCAAAATGTATGGGTAAAATACAACCTATTTTTTTCAGAGCATTTTGAAAGTAGGATTTGGAATAAGTAGCAGAATTTGTTGCTGACCTCAGAAATCCATTCATATGAAATTGAGAGCTAAATACCTCTTTTATAGTTTGTGAGAAGTTCCTCATGCCTTTACTTTCAAGGTTTTAAGTGGTGTAAGTGTTTGTGCTAGTTTAGAGGTGAGCATTCTGACTTATCTAGAAAGACAATACCAGCAGATCTGAGTCATTATACTCACATTTGTGATGACCGACGTGACATAACCACACACTTGGGGAGCTAAGATATGAGTTATCAAATTTCCATCTGCCAGTGAGATTATCAACAGCAAAACTTGATAGTTTAGCCCATATAAGTTGAGCTGGATGGCCTGGAAGAGTGAGGAACAATAAAACTCTCACATGGCAAGATGCTTCTGTCCAACACTGGCTCAGAGAAACAGATAGGTAAACAACATGACCATGAAGTTGGGGGCACTGTAGAGTTGGTTTCACACAGTCACCCTAAAATATCTCATACTCACTAGAATTACTGCCATGTAGATATATTAAATTCAGTGCTTTGAGTTTGCATTGGTGACACTCTCCATCTTGCCCATAGGGAAGTTATAAGAAATACATTATGCATCGATTAATATACAACATACTACTGAAAGGACCATAAAGAATTATATTCTAATAGTAAAACCATCCACAGGAAACGTTTTAAGGGCAAAATTCCTTTTATACTCTGTAATATAATGGGGGAGATTGCAAAAGAGGGCTTCAGAGAACATGAACAGAATCCAGATTTGGGTCTTGAGCTTCTCTTTGGCAACATGTTTAATGGTGTGGTTACTCATTGCTCACCAGGGGAGCCAGGGATTTAGTATGGCCTTGGAATAGTTTGTGCCTGTGAGGTGCTGGAGGGACATGATGGCAGCTAGAGTTAGTATGCAGAGAAGGATGCTTAGAACCTAAATCCATTGTTGTATTTGAGTACAGAATTTACTGTGAGTGCTCTGGGGCTTCAATATTTGTGTAGTGCTAATACTGGGGCACTCTGGATTCATTCATGCAAGGGTAGATCCTGGACTGGCATGTTTTAGAGTTATTTGAAAACTGGCTCTGAGAATGACTCCTTGAGTTGTAGAACTAGAATTATAACTTGAACATTGCAGTTTTCTGGAAGCTAGATGAGCTATGAGAGAGGCATAGCTTCCTGGAATACTTTGACACATGACACTGGGGTCCGACTTTGTTCTAAAAATAGAAGAGGGTTAGGTGTGATGATGCACACTTCTACTCCCAGCAAAGAGGTGGAGTTAGGAAATCACTAACTTTGATACCATTCTGAGATTACATGGTGAATTCTAAGTCAGCACGGGCTAGAGTAAAACCTTATCTCAAAAGGAGAGTGAGGGAGAAAGAAGACGAGAATGGCAGAACCATGATTCCCAGCGTGCCATGCAAAGAGGCAAGATGGTCACTCCATGGGTGGGGAGATATTAGCCCTTTGATGGAGATGGTTGGGGAAAGACATTGGACCCTGTATTGGATGTTGATGCTGTGTGAGGTAGGTTAGTGCGGGAACAGTAGCAAAACTGAGGGTATCGAAGTTCATGTGTGGACATGGTGGGGGGATCAGAATGAAATCGAGTTATTTTCAGGGACAGAAGGCTCTGTATACATGTCAGTAGTGGGTCTCAGAGAGCTATCAAGAATCCTTGCAGGTATTGTAACTGACCCAATCTGCTATCACCAGGTCCACCAATATAACCAAGGACTGTAACTCTAACAATGCACAACAACAACCTGGATTCCAGTGTTGCCCATAGTTCCCTAGGCAAAATCATCACAATGCAGATTCCCCACCTCTGAGGATTAATGGAGGACTATCACATGGTGAAATTGAAAACCACCTTCATGAAGACACCCAGGTAGAGGGGCAGTTCCACCTCCAGGAGCTTCCCCCAGTGTGATTCCACTCCCCAAAACAGCTGGAGAAAAATTTATACAACTGAATGTCTTTATGATAGCAATGTAATTCTTGCTCATAAAGGATGCAGAAGAGTTAGGGATTTTCACCAGTTTTCACGGAGTAGCCTTATGCTTTAATGTCTCAGTAGCATTGTATTGTCTATGTGTAAATTGTTTACACTAATTTCCTCATTCTTTGATAAGTAGGTTGATTTCATGTACTAACTCTGGTATGAACATGTCTAAGAACAAGAGAGTTACTTTGTGTCAACCACTAAATCCCCAAAACACGTATGTCCTCCAATAAAAACTCAGTTTGCACTACAAAACATTTCTCTATTTATGGCATGTGTACGGAACTCATCAGTCCTCCTGAAGATTGACATTTTCTCAGGCCATCCTGACAGGCAAACAGGATGGATCTATGTTTGGGTATTATTTATACTTCTAACAAGATTGCTCTAAAGGAAAATACAAGGTGAGCAGGAAACCCAACTTCATGCCCATGAGGTGAGAAGCACAATCCCTATGTGATTTTACAAGAACAGCAACACAACCCATGGTGAATTCTCTTATAAAACACAAGAGATCTGCACTCCAATACAGTGCTTCTCTTTTACAAGATCTTTTATAACTTTTCATTCCAAATTCAAGACTGCATAATAACATGCTGATATCTATTCCTGTATCACACCCCAATTATTCTTTTATCCCACAAAAGTCTATATATAATTTTAGCTAGGCATTAAACAATGAAATTATCATCTCTTATACTCAGTTGTCTTTCATTTGTTATGTGCCTGATACAAGACTATATATCTCCCATAGGCTATGGAGAAGTTTGATCCGTACATTACAAATCCAGTTATCCATGCAGTTCATAGGATCCTATATTCACCTGTGATACATGTAAAAAAGTTAGTTTATATATGTAAAACAAATTAGAAAGCTATGACTAGACAGACATTCTGGTACAATTACCCGTCACCTGCTGTATAGAGTCAAACAAAGCCATTGCTCTGTGGGGACCATTCTTACACTTACTGCTAATGTTGTTTTTCAATGAAGGCAATTCTTATGTGTGCTGGTCAGAGTCTCCTGAGGCGATTTCTCAATGATAAAATTCCTACATTTACTGGGCAGTGTATAGTAAAAGTCTTTCTCAACAAACACAGCATATACCCTGAGTACTGAGAGCCTACTAAGTCTCCATCTCAATGAGGACAATTCATCCAGTGGATACACAGAGAGTATTAAATGTATTTTGCAAAGAGGTCTGTTATTACACTTGCTTGTCAGATTATATATGGAGGCTAGTTCTCAATGAGTGAAATTTCCACAGTTGCTGTCCAGAGAATACGAAGGTAATTTTTCAATGATGGTCATTCCTACCCTTGCATGACACCATGTATTTGGATTGATTCATAACAAGAGAATTCCTACACTTGCTAGTTAGGTAATACCAAGGATGTTTCTCATTAAGGCAATTCCTGCTCTTAGTTTTCAGATTATGAAGGCTATTTTTCAATGATGTTACATTATCAGTTTTCAGATCAAATTCTAGTAAGGCTTTTATACAATTAGGTCCATTGCTATACATGGTGATCAGAGGTTATAAAGGCTATTCCTCAGTGTGTGCAATTCTTGCATTTGGTGGTCAGAGGCTTGTCAAGCCATGCTTCAGGACTCACATTTTCTTCAGTTGTAGATAAGTGTACTAAGCCTATTTCTCAAGGAGTTACAATTGAACAATTGATGGTAAGAGTATAGTAAGACTATTAGAAAACCACAGAAATTTCTAATTCTCCTTATCCAAGTCTACAAATCTGACTCAACAAAGGTAAATGCTATCCTTGGTTTGCATGGCAATACTCAAATAATTGTAAAAAACAATTATGATTTATGTGCAAAGAGAGAGAATGAGAGATAGAGAGAAAGAAAAAGGGATGTGCCAGGGCTTCTTTCTCCTGCAAATGTCCTCTAGATGCAGGGACCACTTTGTTCATCTGTCTTTATATGTGTACAGATGAATTAGATTAAGGCTATCAAGCTTTCAAGGAAGCATCTAAACTTTAAACACACAACAATTACTTTAGCCCAACTGTGTTCATTTTTTTAAAAAAATAAACTGATATCTGTAAGTGAATAAACATTATCAGTCCACTTGTAATGCAATTATCACTCTCTCACTTCTGGCTCTACCTGTGGGTTAATGTCTCTATTTTCAATCAACTCTTCCAGACACAAAATGGCCTGGATATCCTTGATCTAGCAGTGTCTGGCACTACCTATGAGGATCATCATAATAGGATGAAAAGATGATGACATCAAAATAAAAGAGAGACTGTTTGAGCAGGTGAAAAGATATGATGGAGAGTGGAATTTTTAAGGGGAAAGTGACAGGGGTGGGAATTATCATGTGTTTTTGTCCATAATTATGGAAGATGTCAATAACAGAATAAAAAAAAGATGTCTCCATTTCTTGGGAAATAAATTGGCTATCAGGTCATGTTTGTTTCTGTTGTGGTGCACAGCCTTACCCTTATATGGGAATGATCTGTCCTGAGAGTTTTGGCTGCATTTACAATCCAAGGCAAGTACAGTTTTAATAGCAGCTCACGTGTGTGCTTTAATGTGCTTATATACAGGGGAGATTAGGTAACCCAAACAGAAGAGACAAAATTGCAGAATTCCATACTGTCTATGGGCACTGCGTTTTCTAGGTATATATTATAATAGGCCCTAAGTGACCCAAATGATAGCTCAATTCTGTTAGCAAAGACAGTATCTATGTCTTTATTATAGTAGGACTGAAATCTCATTGAAATTGGGTGGTTTAAATTTGCTATCAATAATAACAAAGGAGGGAGGGAAGGGCAAGGGAAGGGGTGGGAAACACAAATCTAGATGCAAACGGCAATGGTACCATAAAATTCTACCTTCTAAAAGGCAGGCCAAATGGCTGAACCTTCACCAGGCCCTTAGAAGGAACACCTGAGTGACAAGACACTGGAGAGGGTATGATGAAGACTGACCTTAATCTTTTACAGCTTCTCTCTCTCTTCTGTCTAACTCTTTAATATTAGTTATCTTTTTCTTCCTTGCCTTAGTGGGTACTGATCTGTAACTCCTAGTTTCAGCATGTGGCTATCATCCACAATGAACTTTTGATCAGAGAGACCTACAAGGTTTCCTAAAAGGAAGACAGATTTCTCTAAGAGTACTTGATGAAAGTTTAGTGATAAGACATTACTGCTGAAGACACCTTATAAGTTTGACACATAAAATGGGATGGCATGGCTGGAAGCTGGAAAGAGTCAGTCCCCAGACAGTCAGCGCATCTAGTGCCAGAAGGTGCTACATGGGTGACTGGGGGAAATGACCAATATCTTTCCAAGCAACTCATGGTCTAACCTACTTAGCAGCAAATAACCTGTCATGATGCTCACAGAAGTGCAGTGGCCAGGCACAGCCATGGTGGGAAACCAACTCCTCTTGATTTGGCTAACTGATCCCCTCAGTGGTACGGGACCCATAACTGGAGCTGGGAAAAAAGTCAGAACCATATCCAAACATAAGCCTGCTCTCCATTATCAAGCTACCACTAATCGTGAGCTACAGGAGGGCCTACACCTATTAAATTCTCTATTAAAAAAAAAGGAAGGGTTATCTCATTTGTCTGGTGCTAACTTACTCTCCGTTGGAGAATCTGCTTCTCTTTTTCAGATAGACGCAGATCCTAAGGAGAGAACCATCCCATCATACCTCCCACAGGCCCCGGTGAAACAAAGAACAATTGGCAAAACAAGCAAGGCTGCTGTTTTCTTGGGGAACTGGGTACGAGCACAAGGGTGAAGGAGATCAACACAGAGAAAAATCAACTTCTACTAAATCAGATATCCAGAGATCCTGAGGCCACCAACACCTCATCACTGAAGCAGACCAAAAATGAACCCAACATGGCTCAGGGAAATTTTGCGGAAGAGGGGGCGGAAAGTATGTCAGAGCCAAATGTTGGATCTTGATATGCAGAGACGTTTATCCTACCCATAACTGTGAGATAACTCCAGAATGCACGACCCATATACCTCAACAAGGAGGGGCCAGGGGGAGGGGGGAGGGTATGGATGACCCTAACAATGGTACCAAATTAATGTATTCACTGAGTTCAAAACTAATTAATAAAAAAAATTGGAAAGAAAATAGTAAATGAATGTCTCCATAACTGTGTATTTTGCCTGAATTTATAAATTTATATATTTAATGCATATTATCTACACTCTGTGTGTTTCAGAATCAGTTCTTTATTTTTTCACAGGAATACATCTATCTTAATTTTTAATATTTATTATTATTTCATTAACAATACCAACATAGTTTATAAGGATACATTATGTGTTGGTACCCTCTTTTCCCTCATCCTTGCCCACATTCCATTGGGGACTATCCTCATTGGGGTTGTACATATTACCTAACGGTTTGTGCTATATGCATTGTGGGAGCAGCCGTCAGTTTTTTTGGGGGGTGGGAGTGCCTCTGGGCATGATGTCTCATCCTGTATAATTTACAATTATTTTGCCCCCTCTTCTGCAAAATTCCCTGAGTCATGGTGGGCGAGTTTTAAGTCTACTTTAGTGGTGAGCTCTTAGGAGCCTCTGTATCTCTGATCTGGTAGATGTTGAGTATCCTCAGAGTCTGCCTTCTACACACTGGTGCTGATTATCAGGTTCAGCATGGGAGCAGTACTCTTGCTTATCTTCCCAGTTACTCTGTGATTTCAGCTGTTGGTAGCCTGAAGTGTGAGGGGTACTTTATCTCCTGAGGACTCTACTCTGCGTGCACACCCTGTGGCACTGAGTATCCTGGAATTGGGGTCACTGGGACCCTTCAATCAGGAGGGTGGAGCAAGGGGCCTGCTTCAGCAACATGCTTGCAGGATCCAAGTAGCCTCAAGCCAGTCACAGAGGGACCTAGTTGCACCAGGGAAGTGGGAGGAGCTGGGGAACAGGGAGATCTGGCCTGCTCAGTCTATGGGTGCACCCTCTGGGGCCCCAAGTGTATTTCTTAGTGAGGCAATTCCTACAGTTGCTGGCCAGGGACAATTAAGGCTATTTATCAATGAAGGCTTTTCTTATCCTTGCCATTCAAATTGTATTAATGCTACTCGTGACTGATGGCAATTCTACAATTACAGGTCAGGGTACACTAAGGCTATTTTATGAAGGGCATTCATACACATGGTGGGCAGAGATAATGAAGGCCATATTTCAGGGTATTTCTTACGCTTTTGGACAGGGGGAGTCTACTAGGAATATTTCTCAATGGGGGTAATTCCTCTATTTGCTTATCACAGTATCTGAAATATATTTTCAAAGATCACAGTCAAATATGCCTATATTTAAAGTGTGGGGAGCCCCTCGGCCCTCATGGCCAAGGCCTATGGGGAGAGTACCCCTGGCCAAGCCCTAAAGATGGCGCCTGATGGAAGTTCTATGCTTGGGACAAACAAGTCCATATTTGGAGGAGCTCGCCCTCACCACTGCTCATTGGCTTCTAATGCTTGCCTGGAGAGGTTGCGTAGCCTGGGGTGATTGGGCGGAGTGAGTGCGCTTATAAGGAAGCCCCGCCCAAGGCTCGGGGGAGATGAAGCTTGAAGTTGCCTGAATAAACTGATGTTAGAAGAACTGGTGGTTGTGTCTTCCTTGCTGGTCAAGGTGGACACGACATAAAGGATTGTCATTCTCTAACATTCTGGTCAAAGTTTACTCAGCTATTTATTAGTTGGTTCTGTTTTCATACTTGCTCAACCTAGTACATGAATGCTATTTCTCAATGAGTACAGTCCCTACACTTGCTAGTCAGAGCTAAGGATGAGGACTTATCAATGAAGATCAGTCCTACACTTGCTGGTCCTTTTCCTCTAAGGCTGTTTCACAATGAGGTCTTTCACACACATATTCACCAGAGGCTACTTTGGCTAATTGTGATGATGGTGCCTGGAGAATTGTGGAAAACCTGGAATCTAGGTTAGTGTTGTGCAGTGTTAGAGTCATAGTCGTTGGTTATATTGGAGGACCTGGGTGATAGCAGGTTTGGCCAGTTACAACACCTGGAAGGATTATTGATAGCTCCCTGGGACCCACTTTTGCCATGTGTACAGAGCCTGCTGCCTGTGGAAATTCCTAGATTTCATTCTGATTTTCCCCACCACATCCACATATGAACTTTGATTCTCTCAGTTTTGCTACTGTGCTCCCAGTAACCGATCACACACCTTGTCAGCATTTCCTATGGCATCTATGTTCCCCAAGCAGATTATCCTTAAAGATAATGCCTACCCATCCCAAGGAGTGACCATCTTGCCTTACTAATCATGGCACACAGGTACTCATGGTTCTGTCATACCCATTTTCTTTCTCCCTCTCTCTCCTTTTGAGATATCGTTTCATTCTAGCCCATGGAGATGCAGAATTCACTATGTAATCTCAGAATGGTCTCAATGCCAGATATCTTCCTACCTCCATCTCTTTGCTGGGAATAAAGGCATGGATCACCACATCTACCCTTATTTTCCCTTAAGAACAAAGCAGTTCCCCAGTGTCATGTGTCAAAGTATTTCAGGAAGGTATGCCTCTCTCATAGCTCATCTAACTGCCAGAAAAGTGCAGTGTTGAAGTTATCATTCTAGTTCAAGAACTCAAGTGGTCATTCTGAGACCTAGTTTTTAACTCTCTCTAAAACATGCCAGTCCAAGAGCTTCCCATACATTACTTCAGGGTGCCCCCCGTATTAGCACTACATAACAATTGAAGGCCTGGAGCACTCACAGGAAGGTCTGTATTCAAATACCACAATGGACTGCGGTTCTAAACATCCTTCCCTCCATTCTAACTCCGCCTGCCGTCATGCCCCTCCAGTACCTCACAGCCTCATACAAGTCCAGATTAAGTCCCTGGCTCCCCTGGTGACACTGAGTAACCACACCAGCAAACATCGGATGCCAAAGAGAATCTCAAGACCCAAACCCACATTCTGCCCATGTTCTCTGAAACCCTGGAGTCCTCTTTTCCATCCCCTTCCATTATATAACAGAGTATAAAAGGATTTTTGTCCTTGAAACATTTCCTGTGGATGGTGCACCTTCAGGTATATAATATCAATTTTACACTTCAGTTCTATCATCGCTTTTTACTAATCTCATTACAAAAATAAAGCAATGCCAAACCCAGACACAAACCACCTTGAATCAGGATTGGAAAAATAAAAGGAAAAAAAAAATTTAGAGTCTTGTGATTACCAGTTGGATCCTCCCACATCCTGCAGATATGGACTTTATCTACAGCATCCTACCACCTTCTGTGCAGAGTGAGAGACCTGCCTGAGCTTCTCAGGAAGAGGGAAGACAGATTACAACCATGAAGTTTCTGTTGCTGGCTGTGGCGCTCAGCTGCTTGGTGTGTGCAGAGAAGAAACCTCTTAAGGTATCATGTCTACCATGATTTGACATAGGGCAGGTGATCATAATTTCAGGTGTATAAGCCTTCTAGAAGGGCATGAATGACATTTGATAGGGCAATGGCTCACTGTTCTTGTGTTTTCATAATTCTGTAATTATCCTGATAATATTCTTAAATTAGTTTTTACTTGATATGAAGGTGTTAACAATAAAATACTGTGTTCTGCATAGGAAATTGTAGGTCAGCCTGGACTAGAGTGAAATCCTACTGAAAAATACAGAATTGTCACAGATTATATCTTAGAAATCACATAAAATTTATGCTCAAAATGTGACTCTTTCATATTGTATTTTAATCAGGTTTTCTATAACTTTTTATGGCATACCTTGCTCTTTTCACTTTTAAAATACTACGGTAGCATGGATGACCTCTCTTATAAATACAGTTAACTTTCCTTATATTTCTTTTTCATGTCCTTAAACATTTTTAGTATTTCAAGAATGCTGTGCATAGCCAATAAAATAAAATATTAAAAAATTTGTATGCACAGCATCAATAAATGAATAGTTAAGTTTAATAATTATATTTGGCCAAAAAATTGCATACATATCTATAAGCTGCAGATATTGCAATATATCCCTTGGACTTAACCATAGTTTCAAGGGAAATTATGACAATGTGCATGGATTTGAAACAACATCTCCACCCAGAAGGATTTGATGCTAATATTTTTATGAGTAAAATCAGCTGCCATGATCACAATAGATATTGATGAGGAAAGTTAGAGGAATGGCTGATGCTTCTCATTGAACATTTCTTTTTTAGTTTTCAGGGAAATATCGCACGGTGTCCATAGCTTCACACAGTTTAATCAGCATAGTAGAGAATGGCCTGTTAAGGATATATGTACGTGAGGTGGAATTTTATGATGCTTATAAGGAAATGTTCATCACTTTTGATTTGAGGTAAGCAAGATTTTTCTTGTGTGCAAGACACCAAATGTGGAATTCTGGCTGGTACAAAGGTGTCAAATTTCCACTGAGAGACAGAGAACTGCTAAGAAAACTGGAGTTGCTGTCCATTCTTGAAAGAAGCATGAGGTCTTTGCTCATGTAACATTTCAGTCCCTGCCAGAATCTAGTTATGGTGCCATGAATAAACCTTAAATGACGCAGAGATGCACAACTCAAGCTGTTGTTAATGATTTTGTTAACTTTCTGAACATGCTAAGAAAAAAATGCTACCCGTTATGCCCATAACATGATAGACACCAGAAGACTCAGTGGCTTTGCTTTAGAGTTTTTCAATATCTGAACTCAATCCATGACTTTGAAAGTAACTTCAAATTCTTGTAACTCTTGCCTAACACTCTCAAGTAGTGTGATAGTAGGCATATACCACCATATGTAAATTGGATTGGATAAGTCATGAATTAATTATCTGCTAAAATCCTATAGTGTCATAATTTCAGGGTAGCCTTCTCGGTTATTTTCATAGCCCTAGCATTTAGGGACATATACCTGAATTTATTTACAATTTTTGGTGGCAGAATTATTTATGTGTTGAGTTCTAGCAAAACCATGGTAAAAGGAAACACTCCGTCTCCAAGAGCTTCCTCCAACACTCAAAATTATCACCTGCTTAATTATGAAGGACTCTAGGAGAAAATATAATGCCCCTCACCATTGTATGGCACACTCTTACTTAATAATGACCTTCCATAAAGTGAGTGAATTTGTTGATAAGTGTGTGAGACAAGGGACAGTGTCTTACTGCAAAAACATTAACCCTGGAAATAAGAAACTTTCCCCAATTATTTTTTATTTGCATAGAAATTTGAAAGATATAAGGAATCTGATTTCTTCTCTGCCCAAGTCAAAAAAACTCTATAAGTTGTGGAGATGGTTCTGTGGATAAATGTGTTTACCACTCAAGCACGAGGAGGTTATTTTAGTTTGTTAGAATATAAAAATCCAGTTGTGTGAGGACAGTTCTGAAAGCCCAGTGTTAGGGAAGCAGAGAAAGGATGACCACAAAGATATGCCTATGGTTTCCCTGGGAGATTCAGTGAGATCCAGGTTCATCAAGAAAAACTCAGCATGAGAAATAGGTCAATGAAATACACAAACATTGACAGCAGGCTCACCTTTGCACATGCCACACACAAATCAGTATTCCTACAAGTATGCATATGCATGATACTCACACACACATGCAGAACGAAATTGACAAGATCAGGACCACACTGGAAAGAACCATTGTGGGCAGAATTTCAATTGTTTGAAAAATAAGCTCAAATTCAGACACTACTTCCCTCTCTCATATTAAGGTTTAATGTAAAAGAAGATAGTTCTCAAGATTCAAGTGAAACACAACACATTAACAATGAGTAGTAAATTTTTGAAAGCTGTATTTATTAAGTGAGAAAGTATGAGAACAGGAAGAACCAAAGATGAAAGATGATATAACTGTACACTTGCAGGATGTAGTGGATGAGTATAATTAGGAAATTACAAAAACAAAACTTTGTTAATAATATGAATGGGTGGTACTAATTCACATGAGTTTGCTTAGAATTGAGTATGAGATATGCCTCCATTTATTATCATGAGTATTGTTTGAGGAAAGTTTGTTTTTTTTTAACTTTTGTTTTCTGCTGTAATAAGGTAATACAATCCAAACCCAGGGAGGAAAAAAAAAGTTGCACTTTAAGTTGTTTTCTCAAAAATAAGGTCATCATGGGACACAGACACTCCTCTCAGAAAGATATGCTTCAGTTCACACACAATCTGTCCCCCACCCCCAAGGTGAAACATGCTGACCCAGATTCAAATCCATAGAAATCTGTGAATAATTTGCTATGAACTCTGTAAAGTAAAAGGAAGACAAGGCATAAAACTAAAACTGTCAGAGTGAGTTTTACTCTCAGCATATGAACTGTAGCATTTTTTTTTATTTTTGGCTCATTCAGAGTTATGTTGTATATTAATTGATGTATTTCTTATAATTTTCCCATAGACAAGATGGCGAGTGCCACCGATACAGACTCAAAGCACAGAATCTTATATATCTACAGGGCAGCAATTCTAGTAAGTATTAGATATTTTAGGGTGATGACATGAAACCAACTCCGCAGTTCATTCAACTTCATGGTCATGTTGTTTATCTGTTTCTCTGAGCCAGTATTCGACAGAAGCACGTTACCACATAAGAGTTTTGTTGTTTCTTACTCTTCCAGGTCATCCAGTTCACTTTATATGGGCTAAACCATCAAGTGTTGCTGTTGATAATCTCATTGGCACATGGAAGTTTGATAACTCATATCATAGCTCCCCAAGTGTCTGGTTCCGTCACGTTGGTCATCACAAATGTGGGTATAATAACTCAAATCTGCTGGTATTGTCTTTCTATATAAGTCAGAATGCACATCTGTAATCTTGCACAAACCCTTACAGCTCTTAATACTGTGTGTGTAAAGGTGAAGGGACTTCACTCAAAGTATAAAAAGGTATTTGGCTCTCAATTTCACATGAATGGATTTCTAAGAATAACAACAAATTCTGCTACTTCGTCCAAATCCTACTTTCAAAGTGCTCTGAAAAAAATGGATTGAATTTTACCCTTCCATTTTGGAGTACCCTTTCACAAGGTTCTCATTGTGGTATCATACAATTATTATCACAAAAGGTACAGACATTTATTATCAGATATATGAAACATATTAGAGCCCTTTGAAATCTACTATGACCTTATATTTTTAAGTTTATAATGAATATTGACTTTGGCGTTTTAGCATCATACTGTTGTGGAAAATAGCACAAGACATTAAACCTAAGATTGTTCTCACTCCCAGTTGCAAAAGAACAATGCAAATCCTCATAATACAAACTCATACAGAGGCCCCAGGATTTATGATTTACATCACATTCTAAGGTTGTCACTATGAGATGTGATGTGATGAACACATCACAGTTTATGTTCTCCATGCTTCCAAGCTGTTGCATGTGCTTGGTTAGAATTTGTGGGAAATCTGTGGAATGAAATTCTAAGATCGTCATTATGGGATGTGATGTGATCAACACATGACAGTTTATGTCCTCCATGTTTTCAGGCTTTTGCATGTGCTTGATTAGAATTTGTGGGAAATCCTTGGACTTAATGAAATCACTGTAATTTTAATGAAAATTAAAAATATACCCTTAGATACTTTGATGATTACTAGAAAATATCAGGATTTGTAGTAAACACTGCACAACCACATTCTCTCCAACTGCGTCCTTCTTTCTTTTACATTCTCAAATTAATGTATTAATAAGAAAATAAATTCATTAATGATTTTTTTTTGTTTTGTTTTTTTGAGGTAGGATCTCACTGACCCCAGGCTGACCTGGAATTCACTGTAGTCTCAGGGTGGTCTTGAACCCACAGTAACCCACCTACCTCTGCCTTCATAGTGTAGGGATTAAAGGCATGCAACTCCATACCTCGCCAAATAAACAAATAAGTAAATAAATAAGTAAATAAATAAATAAATAATTAAATACACAAAAATATTTTCAAGTAGGGCTGGAGAGATTGCTGAACGGTTAAGGCACTTCCCTACAAAGCCTAAAGATCCACGTTTTATTGCCCATTGCCCACATAAATCCAGACTCAGAGGTTAGGGGTTATATCTGGAGTTCACTTGCAAAAGCTGGAGGCACTGGAATCCCATTCTCAATCTCTCTCCCTCCCCTTTCATTCTTCTCTCTCTCTTTCACTCCATTTATCTCAAATGCCTAAATAAAATTATTTTTAATGGTCCAATATACAGCCATATTTTTCAAGTTAGGATGAATGTAAGTTTTTTTCAGACAAAGAAACCAAATATTTGCATTTTCCGAACATGTCTCCTATGTTGTCATCAAATCTTCATCTGCAAATTAAAATTTTAAAACATTAATATTGAAGCACATGATCTACTCACAGAATTACTAAATGACAAATGCAGCAAAGATATTCCAATAACTCCATCCCAACTTTTATTTATATCACTGAAATTCTTATGAACCCAGCAGTTAAAACGTCTATTTTTAAAAATTTATTTGAGAACGAGAGGAAGAGAGAATATGGGCACTCCAATACTCTAGCCAGTGCAAACAAATTCCAGAAGCATGCCCCACCTTGTGCATTTGTGTTTTGTAGGTACTAGGGAATAGAATCTGGGTACACAGGTATTAAAGGAATGCTAAGCGGTCTCCTCATCCCAGAAGCTAGGTATTAAATAACCTTAAGTTGAATGTCATGCAGCCAACTTTAGGCTCCTATACCTGCAACTAATAACTGGGACTTAACTTCATACCAGCAATAAGTGAGTATAATTATTCAGTTTGATATTTTTGTATGTAGAATATCTGGGGTTTGCTGAATTAGAGACACTGTTTTGGTTTGGGATGAAGTAGTTGAAAATAGTATGACAAAAAGAAGATACTGTTCACTTCAGTAGTACATTTACTAAAGTTGGAATGATACAGATTAGATTAACATGGCCCCTGTTTAGGGATGGCAAACAAATTCTTGAAGTGCTCCTCATTTTATTTATTTGAGACAGAAAGAAAGAGATAATTGGCATCGTAGGGCCTCCATCACTGCAAACAAACTAGAGACATATTTGCCAGCTCATACATCTGGCTTATTTATGTCCTGGGGAATTGAAGCAGGTTCCTTTGGCTTTATAGGCAAATATCTTAACCACTAAGCCATCTTTCCAACTCAAGTGTTCCATAATTTAAATAAAGAATACTTGGGCAACTCAAATAAGTAGAAGAAAAGGTATTGTCTAATCTTGAAAACATATTTCTTCTCAGTCCCAAAGGTGGTGTACTTCTCAGTGGATTTTGTCTCGATGAATTCTATGATATTAAAACTTGACTATTATTATAATGAAAGGGAAAGTGAGATGTGTTTCTAGTTTTGTGTAAGTATTCAATTTGATTCTGTGTTGGAGAAAATATGATGTTTTGTATTTTGAGAATGAGTATACATGTATTTTTTTTTCACAATTTACCCTGCTATAGGAACGTGTTCACATGTGTCTTAAAACCGTGCCATAACTTTACGAAAATAGGTAATTCTCACTTTTTGTTGATACTTTTTGTTTGTTGTTGATGATAATAGAGAAAAAGAGGGAAAATAAGGATATAACAATAAATAGAAATGACTTGTAAAGAATTAGTGGTTCAGGGAACAAGGAGATATGAGAGGAGGGAGAGAAAGGGTGATGGGAGGATGGCAATATCAGGGTATTGTGTATAGGCACAGGAATTGTCTGTAAAACATATACAAAAAACTATAGTAGGATTCATGTGTGCACATTTGGTGATTTCCTCTGCCATTTTTTTTCATAGAGAAAGTGCAGAGAGTAGATTCTACATCATATATTGAGATAAAATAGATATGCTCAGATCTATTCATCACAAAATTCCAATTGTACATTACAGAATTCCCTTCCTTTTGAAGTACAGATATGGGAGAGAAGAAATTACTTTTGTGTTACTTTTCCAAAATGTAGAAAAATGAGATAATCCTGAATGTATGAATCAATCTCCCATTAAATTGCCCTTGCTGGGTTGCATTACCAACATGAAGGGGGTAATGAACAGAAGGTGTGATGTGATGTACTAGTGGAAAATAAACCTTGATCAATTTATTTATTTATTTTTTACAAATTAGGATAGGTTTTGTATTCAGAAATGTCGCTAAAGACCATGCATTTTGACTTCTATCTTATGAAATACAGCAAAATGCCACATTATAAGTGAAGAGACACAGGAAGAGTATGCCAAGCTGAGTGAGAAGAAAATTCCAAGTGAAAATATCCTGGATGTCACCAAGACAGGTGAATCACTCTTGTGCCAGCTAGGGAACACAAAGATTAATGTTTAAAGAAATCTCTGTCATCTTCTGAAAGCCATTTCTCATTCAAAATAGTGGTGATTAAAGATATCTTGGTTATTAGGTGAATGCAGTATCACTTTATCCTCTTGTTGTTGTATTTTACAGACACCTGTCCTAAATGGAGATATTGACTCTGTAAGTAGGAACATGGCCCTCATTACTCTTGAAATGTTCAACTTAAATACCATGTGAAGTCAATTCGAATCAGTAAAACAAAAATTATCCATACAAAAGCATGAAACAAAGAATGTATTAATGCAATATTTTAAATTCCCATAATATTAAATTAGTCCAGGGTAAATACTGAGTTTCTTTAACTGAAGCAAAAATTAATAAATTTAGTAAGAAAATGAAATCTGAAATATGATTGTTAAGCATTTGAATTCTTTTGGGAATGCTGAAATCACACGGACAGCATATCTACAATATCTCAATGAGACTCATTATTGCCATGTGTGGCCTGGATGTGCATCTAATTAGTGTGAGTTTGGGACATCATTATATACATGGGATCTCACACTTCTATCATGACAAGAAAAGTCATCTGAAGTAGTAGATACTGTAAAATATACCAGTATAAATATACTTGATATCCATAAATCAGTGTCCATTTATTTGAGTTGTTATTTGTGAGAATTTATTCATTCATACATTCCCACCGCTTTCAAGCAACATCCATATGATTTCCTTATACGCTGGCACTGATGATGTTTGCAATATCACCTCACATCCATATAAATAATGATCACTTATAATTCTGCAGGTTATAAGAAGATTCATGGTGCTTCTGCACCAACTGGTTGTCTGGAACCAGAATCAAAAAAAAAAAAAAAAAAACAGACTTGTAATCATATTTTATTCCTGATTGTATTCTCATCTTTATGAGTATTTCTGATTCTTCACCCACTCTGACATGTACATGTACTTCCCATTGCTTTGAATATGTTTGTCTGTGTGTGTGTGTGTGATCTTTAGTGTTACTACCCTCTCTGTGATTAAATGGCTTGGTTTCGTGCACCTGCCAATGTGTTCTGAATAAAGAAATCTAGTTTTGCAACTTAGATGTACAGGCCCCACCTTAGAGTCTTTGTCAGAATTTGAATATATTTTTCTTTGCCTTCTTGTTTGGGAAATGTCATATTTGTTGGTGGAAAAGTAGGTGATAAAATCAAGTCAGTTTTGAAGTAGAAAAATATGCCGATTTTTGAATAAATAGTATTACCTGTGTTCTGTCACATTTTTCTATGAAAATAAGGAAGTGTGTGCATTATATGACAAAGAGGTTAATACTTAGCATGTTGCTGCATTCAAAAAAGATAACTCTGCCAGGTGTGGTGGTGAACTTGAGAAGGCAGAGGTAGGATGATTGCCATGACTTCAAGGCCACCCTGAATTCCAGGTTAGACTGGGCTAAAGGGAGACACTACCTCAAAAAAAAAAAAAAAAAAAAAAAAAACAAACAAAAAAAAAAAAAAACACCTCAAAGCTGGATGTGGTTTGCATGTCTCCAATCCCAGCACTTGGGAGGTAGAGACAGGAGATCATCATGAGTTCAAGGACAGTATTGCCTACATAGTGAATTCCAGGTCAGCTTGGGCTAGAGGTAATCAACCTCCAAAATCCAAGCAAAAACAAAACTAAAGATAACTCGCCAAGGACGGATGATTTCTTACTTCATATTTCACATATATTTAATTTATTTTCAAAAGCAGAATGGAAAACGTTCTTGAGATGTAAACAGAAGTGTCCAATATCTTCCCACCCATCATAAAATTAAGTGTGTAGACATCTACATTGGTTTCTTCACATATCATGGTTATACAGAATTTTTTAAAGATTAAAATCACATTCAGTAAAAATCTTAAGACACAATGAACAATGCAGTTAAAAACGTTTTAAAGTTGATTTATGAAAACTGCTATTTTATACCCAACATAAAAATTTACCAAACAAGAATTAGGCCCAGATAATTTTTTTTAATGAAGTGTTTATTGAAGAAATAAACATTCTTTTTTAAAAAAATATTTTTATTTATTAATTTGAGAGTGACAGACAGAGAGAGAAAGAGGGAGAGAGAGAGAGAGAGAATGGGCACACCAGGGTCCCCAGCCACTGCAAACTAACCCCAGATGTGTGAGTCCCCTCATACACCTGGCTAATGTGGGTCCTGGTGAATTGAGCCTTGAACCTGGGTCCGTAGGCTGCACAGACAATTTCTTAACCACTAAGCCATTGCTCCAACCTCAAATAAACATTCTTAAAAGTGTAGAAACCCATTAGATTCCATATTGTTCATGGGCTGCAAAGAAAGAAAACGTAACTGTATGCATGTGTGTAAAAACCATGTGGCTCCACACATCCCAGTTTTCCCACTGCTAAGGTGCTGACAGAGGAGAAATTACTGGGCTCAATAGACAGCCCGTCTATCTAGTATAATTCACTGTCACTAAAAGTAAACAAAACCCTATATTGCTGCTGAAAACACCACTAGTTTGCTCTATTGCATTTATATACACGAGGAAACAGTGCATGTATGCCAACCCACACAACAGGACACACAAATAAAAGTTCCATATAACAAGCTTCCCTAGCTCTCCTAGCCAATGCTTCTGAAAAAGCTGGCAATGGACACAAATACAGTAGCTAGACAGACAAATAGATCAGTGCAGAAATTAACAAATGGTCCTAAATGTCAAGCCAAGCTTTATTCTCTTATAACATGCTCAAAACAAAAGAATTTCTAACCATGAAAATAAGGAGACACAAATAAATGATATAATAAGAACTTCATTGTGATAAACATTGTGAAAACATGAGATCTTTATTAATATACAGAGCCACATCCCAAACGGTTAGTCTTATAAGAACAATGATTTAATGAACACTATCAATAAATGCAAATGTCTTAAAATAGGTTATTAATGATAAGAATGAGGAAACTGTAGAGACTTTTTTAAAGTTAACAAGATTGAACTAGCTAAAGAAAATCCTTTTTTGAAACAAAAACAAGAAAAAGTTTTCTTCACTGCTGAAACATAGAAAATTATTTCAAAAGAACATAATTTTGGGCTAGAGAGATGACTTAGTGGTTAAGGTGCTTCCTTGCAAGGCCTAGGGACACATGTTTGAATATCCAGATTTGATGACACCAGATGCAGAGTAACGCAAGCACAAAACGTTGATCATGTGCCAGGAAGGGGTGCTCGTCCCTAAAGTTTGTTCACACTGACTGAAATCCCTGAGACACTCATTCACCCATTCCCTCCTTCTCAGACACTCTTTGTGCCTATTTCTATCCCTCCCTCAAAAAAAGAACATATTTTCATAATTCACTCTAAAACATCAAAAAGATATAAACTGTGTAATAACCTTTAAATAAACAAGTTCACCATTATTATGACACAATCATAAGCAATAAGAACTATGACAAAAGACATTTGTATGTCAATAACTTTGATGAACATAAATGAATACAGAGTAAAACTCCTTGAATATCTTTAGCTGACTCAGAGTAGTAAGTGGAGTTTTTGATTCAGTCAAAAATAGCCTTAGTAGATTTGAAGAGCAAGTGAATGATTGCCATTCATTTAGAAATGGACTTAGTAGTGTCTGAACAGTAAGTGTTGGAGGTACCTGATGCACTTAATTGCCTTAACAAAAATCTTCAAATGCAAGTGTAGAAAGTACCCTCTTTGAGAAATAGACTTTGTAATTTCAGATATACAAGTGTAGAAATATTCCCGCTGAGAATTAAATATTTGTCTCTCTTTCTTTTTTTACGCAAGCTCAAAAGACTGGACGTTGTATAAGAGATAGCAAGCAAGAGAGAGAGATGGACAGAGAGAGAGAGAGAGAGAGAGGGAGAGAGAGACAGAGAAAATTGGCACACCAGGGTCTTAGCCAAGGTAATTGGCTACAGTATGACATGTGCCCCTTTGTAGGTATGAGCACATGCATCACCTTGTGTGCCTGGCTTATATGGGACCTTAGAGAACCAAACGTTTTCTTAGGCTTTACAGGCAAACATCTCAACTGCTAAGCCATCGATTCAGTCTCAGAATTAGATTCATTTAGCCTCAACCAGCAAGCGCATACATAGTCTTCATTGAAAATGTGCAAGGTTCCTGTGAACAGAACATGAGAAAGTTGTGGGATACACTTAAACGTCCTAATATCGGAATCATTGGAATACCAGGAGAAGAATTTCCCAGACAAAAGACATGGAGAACTTACTTAACACAATAATTGAAGAAAACTTCCCCCGTCTCTTAAAAGAAAGGACCATCAAGATTGAAGAAGCAAACAGAACCCCTAACCGAATAGACCAAAGGAGAAACTCCGCAAGACATATTATCATTAAGACTCTAAACATTGACACCAAGGAAAAAATCCTAAAATCAGCTAGGGAAAAACAGCACACCACTTTCAAAGGAAACCCCATCAGAATTACTTCAGACTTCTCAAAGGAAACCTTGAAAGCTAGAAGGGCCTGGAATAAAACTCTCCAAACGTTAAGAAACTATGGCTTCCAACCCAAACTACTCTACACGGCAAAAGTCTCCCTTATAATAGATGGTGAAAGGAAAACTTTCCATGACAAAACTCAGCTTTACAATTATATGAACACAAAACCAAACCTACAGAAAGTACTCCTGGAGATTCTCCACCACCACAACATGGCAGGGATCAATCAAATCTCACAGTCATCACCCTAAATATTAATGGCCTTAATTCACCCATCAAGAGACACAAGCTAACAGGGTGGATCAAAAAATTAGACCCCTCAATCTGCTGCCTTCAAGAAACCCACCTTACCACTAAACACAGAAACCACCTCAGGGCAAAAGGGTGGAAAACAACATTCCAAGCAAATGGGTATATGAAACAAGCAGGTGTAGCTATATTAATATCAGATAAAATTGACTTCAAACGAAAAACAATCAAAAAAAGACAAAGAAGGCTACTTCATACTTATCAAGGGAACAATCCATCAGGAGGATATTACAATCATAAATCTGTATGCACCAAACACAGGGGCACCACAGCTCATAAAACAAAACCTACTTGACAATAAAACAGAAATAACCACCAACACCATCATAGCTGGGGACTTTAACACACTATTATCAGTAATAGACAGATCATCCAAACCGAAGCTCAACAGGAAAGTAAGAGAGCTCAACAAAACCATAGAGCACATAGACCTAACAGACATATGCAGAACTTTCCATCCCAAATCCACAGACTACATATTCTTCTCAGCAGTCCATGTAACATTCTCTAAAATAGACCATATACTGGGTCACAAAGACAGCCTCCACATATTTAGGAAAATCGACATAATTCCCTGCATGATGTCAGATCATAATGCTATATTCGTAGAAATCAACAACAACAAAAAAACCAACAAGAACCTGAACGACAACTGGAAACTGAATAGGTCACTCTTAAACAATAAATGGATAGTGGATGAAATAAAAAATGAAATTCCAAAATTCCTGGAATTGAATGACAATGAGAACACATCAAACCAAACCTTATGGGACAAAATGAAGGCAGTCCTCAGGGGAAAATTCATAGTACTCAATGCCTTCATAAAAAGGACAGAAAGGTCCCAAATCAATAGCCTAACCATCCACCTAAAGGCATTGGGAAAACAAGAAAAATCCAACCCAAAGAGCTCCAGAAGGAAAGAAATAATTAAAATCAGAGCAGAAATTAATGAATTGGAAACCAAGGAAACAATTAAGGCAGTTGACAAATCAAGGAGCTGGTTCTTTGAAAAAATAAACAAGATTGACAAACCTCTGGCCAACTTGATCAAGCAAAAAAAAGGAGAGACTCCAAATTAACAAAATTCAAAATGAAAAAGGAGAGATCACAACAGACATCAGTGAAATCAGCAAAATCATCAGGACTTATTTCAAAATCCTGTACTCCACAAAACTGGAAAATGTGGAGGAGATGGATAAATTCCTGGGTGCATATCATCTACCAAAGTGAAAATCAGAAAAGATCAACCACCTCAATGAACCCATCACACTCATGGAGATTGAAAAAGTAATAAAAAACCTCCCCAAAAAGAAGAGTCCCGGACCAGATGGATTCCCAGCTGAATTTTATAAAACCTTCATGGAAGAACTCAAACCAATCTTCCTAAAACTGTGCAACACAATTGAAGAACAGGGAAAACTACCCAACTCCTCCTATGAAGCTAGTATCACCCTAATCCCAAAACCAGGCAGAGATGCCACAGGAAAATAAAAATACCAGCCTATTTCCCTAATGAACATAGATGCAAACATCCTGAACATAATACTCGCAAACCAAATCCAACAACACATCAAAAGCATTATCCACCTTGACCAAGTAAGATTTATCCCAGGAACACAAGGGTGGTTCAACATATGAAAATCTGTCAATGTAATATACCACATAAACAAGCTTAAACACAAAAACCACATGATCATTTTGAAAGATGCAGAAAAGGCATTTGACAAGATACAACATCACTTCATGATCAAAACATTGGAGAGAGTCGGCATGGCCGGTTCACATCTTAATATAATAAAGGCAATATACAAAGCTCCAAAGGCCCAAATAATTCTTAATGGAGAGAGACTGGAGGAATTCCCATTGAAATCAGGAACAAGACAGGGATGTCCTCTCTCACCTCTGCTTTTCAATATAGTTCTGGAAGTCCTAGCACAAGCAATAAGGCAGGAGAAGGAAATAAAAGGGATACAATTTGGAAAGGAAGAAGTTAAGCTACCTCTATTCACCGATGACATGATTGTGTATGTAATAGACCCAGGAGACTCCATCCCCAAACTCCTGAAGGTGATTAACTCCTATGGCAAAGTAGCAGGATACAAAATCAATGCACAAAAATCGGTAGCATTTCTCTATGCAAATGACAAAGACACAGAAAAAGAAATAAAGGACATATTCCCATTTTCAATAGCAACATAAAAAATAAAATAACTTGGTATAATGTTAACCAAGGAAGTAAAAGATCTATACAACGAAAATATAAAATCTTTCAAAAAAGAAATGGAGGAGGACTTGAAAAGATGGAAAGACCTCTCATGCTCCTGGATAGGCAGCATTAACATTGTGAAGATAACAATCCTACCAAAGGCAATGTATAGATTTAACGCAATTCCAATTAAAGTCCCTACAGTGTTCTTCACAGAGATAGAAAAAATGATCTCAAATTTCTTATGGAAAGGCAGAAGGCCTCGCATATCCAAACATATCCTCAGCAAAAGAAATACCTCTGGTGGCATCACCATACCTGATATAATGCTATATTACAAAGCCATAGTAATAAAAACAGCATGGTACTGGCATAAAATCTGGAGTGTAGACCAACGGAATAGACTTGAGGACCCGGATTTTGGGCCAAGCAACTATAGCTACTTGATATTCGACAAAGGCCCAAACAATATAGACTGGAAAAAAGATAGCATCTTCAACAAATGGTGCTGGACAAACTGGATAACCACATGCAGGAAACTAAAACTTGATCCACACATTTCACCATGCACAACACTCAAATCCAAATGGATCAAAGACCTCAACATAAGACCAGAAACTCGAAAACTACTGGAAGAAAATTTAGGAAGTACATTCCATGATATAGGAATGGAAAAAGACTTCCTGAACAAAACCTCAGTGGCTCAAGTTCTTAAACAGTCACTCAACCATTGTGATCATATGAAGCTGAAGAGTTCTTTACAGACAAGCATATAATAAGCAAAGCCAATAGAATACTCACAGAATGGGAGAAAATATTTGCAGGTTATCCAACTGATAGAGGCCTTATATCTAGAATTTACAAAGAATTCAAAAGTCTAAACAATAAGAAGACAAAAACCCCACTCACAAAATGGGGCACAGTGTTAAACAGGCAATTCACAGAGGAAGAGATACAAATGGCAAACACACAATTGAAAAATGTTCATCATCCCTAATCATCAGAGAAACGCAAATTAAAACAACTATGAGATCCCACCTTACCCCAATAAGGATAGCCAACATCAAAAGGTCAAATGAAATTAAATGCTGGCGAGGATGTGGAGAAGCAGGGACACTCATTCACTGTTGGTGGGAATGCAGGATGGTGCAACCACTTTGGAAAGCAATATGGAGACTCCTGAAAAAGCTGACTATAGAAATACCAACAGATCCAGTTATACCATTACTGGGCATCTACCCTAAAACCTTCAAACCAAAAGCCAGAGAGATTTGCTCAACCATGTTTATAGCAGCTCAATTCATAATAGCTAAAAGCTGGAATCAACCCAGATGTCCATCATTAGAAGAATGGATAACAAAGATGTGGTATATCTACACAATGGAATTCTATACAGCAGTAAGAAAAAATGGCATAAAGAAATTTGAGGAAAAATGGTTGAACCTGGAACAGATCATTCTCAGCGAACTTACCCAATCTCAGAAAAAAAATTGACACATAGTCTCACTCATCTACAACACCTACCCTGAATCGACCCCAAGTACATTACATACCCAGCAAGCACCTCATGGACTAGACAATAGGATGGATGGGAGGGCGGGGAGGGAATCAAATGGTGGAAAACAGTAATCTGGACCCAAATGGTAATGGTACCATAAAATTCTACTTCTTAAAGACAGACTAAATGGCTGAAGCTTCACTAGACCCTTACAAGAAACACCTGAACCACAAGACACTGGAGAGGGTTGGATCAAAACTGACCTAAATCTCCTACATCTCCCCTCCCTCCCTTTCCCCCTCTCCCCTCTATCTCTCTCCCATCTAACTCTTGTATATTAGTTATGTTCTTCCTCAATTTCTTAGTGGACACTGACCTGAAACCCCCACTTCCAGCTTGGGCCTACCATCCACAATGAGCTTTTGATCAGAGAAACCTACAAGGTTTCCCAAAACAATGACAGACTTCTGTCAGAGTACTTGATGACCCACCAAAGGCCAGTGGTAAGATCCTATTGCTGAAGACACCATACGCAGCTGACCCGTAAAATGGAAGGACATGGCTGGAAGCTAGGAGAAAGTCAGTCCACAGACAGTCAGCGTGTCTAGTGCCAGAAGATGCTACGTAGGCCACTGGGGGAAATGACCAAGATCTGTCCAAGCAAAACATTGTTTAACCTAATTAGCAACAAATAACCGGATGTGATGCCCACAGAAATGCAATAGGGGTACACAGCCATGGTGAGGAATCAATTGCTCTTGATTTGGCTAACTGATCCACTCAGTGGTACTAGACCCATAGCTGGAGCTGGGAAACAAGTCAGAACTATATCCAAACACAAGCCCACTCTACAATATCAAGCTACCATCAATCATGGGGTATAAGAGGGCCTACACCTATCATACTGTCTATCATAAAAGTAAGGGTTATCTCAATTTTCCGGGTGCTAACTTACTCACTGTTGGAGAATCTGCTTCTCTTTTCCAGATAGATGCAGATCCTAAGAAGAGAGCTGCCCCAACATACCTCAAAAGGGGCCCAACTGAAACTAAGGACAACTGGCAAAATAAGCAAGGGTGATGTTTTCCTGTGAACCGGATACCAGCACAAAAGGGAAGGAGACTCAACACAGAGAAAAATCAACTCCTACCAAATCAGAGAGGCACAGACTCAGAGGCCCCCAACACCTCAGCAGTGAAGCAGACCAAAAATGAACCCAACATGGCTCAGGGAAATTTTGTGGAAGAGGGGGCAGAAAATATTTCAGAGTCACATGTTGGGTCATGATTTGCAGAGACATTTATCATACCAATAACTGGGGGCTAACTCCACAATGCACGATGCACTTTCATTAACAAGGAGGGTGTAATGGGAGGGGGTAGATCACAGATGAGCCTAAATAATGGTACCAAACTGCCTGTATTTACTGAAAAGAAAACTAATAAATTAAATTAAAAAAAAAGTAAAGTGTACTCAGTGCTGTGACCACGTACCTGACAAGAAGCAGCTTAAGGAAGGAAAGGGAGTGTCTTCACTTACAGTTCCAGGGGTAGAGGAGCTAGTGTCAGAGAAGGCATGGAGACAGGAGAGGGAAGCCAACTTGTTTCCAAGCAAGTAGAGAGCAAACAGGAAGTGGGGCAGGGATATGAAACCTGTAAGCCTCAAAGAAACTCTTACAGCTGAGCAGTCTATGCATGCTTCCATCCCACTTGGACACTGTAGTATGTAGGGAGGAAAGAATGTTGAAGCACCCTAATTTCCTAAATATATGGTACATGGTAAGGGTGGGGAATGAGTAACTTACTATATAGCAGATTGCAGACATAATAAAGTACAAAATAATTAACTTGATTTTTGTGTTTGCTTTTTAAAAAAAATTAATTTTTTTATTAACAACTTTCATGTTTGTAAAAAAAAAAATACCCCATGGTAATACCCTCCCTCCCCCACTTACCCCTTTGAAACTCCACTCTCCATCATACCCTCTCCTCATCTCAATCAGTCTCTCTTTTACTTTTGATGCCTTGATCTTTTCCTCCTCTTATGATGGTCTTATGCAGGTAGTGTCAAGCACTGTGAGGCTGTAGATACCCAGGCCATTTTATTTCTGGAGGGAGCATGTTGTAATTAAATTAAATTTCAAAAATATTTTATTTACTTCTTTTGAGAATGGGAAAGATAGATAAATAGATAGGCATATATGTAGATAGATGGGGGGGTGGAGAGAATGGGCCACTAGGGCTCCTAACCACTGCAAATGAACTCCAGACCCATGCTTCACATTGTGCATCTGGCTTTATAGAAATGAAAACTTTATAAAATTAAATTCAATCCTTAAAAAATGGGCTGGAGAACTTGCCTGATGGCTACGATACTTGCTGGCAAAGCCAGTGGACCCAGGTTCAATTCCCCAGGACCCATATAAGCCAGATTCACATGGCACATGCACCTGGAGTTTGTGTACAGTAGCTGGATGCTCAGGCATGCCCATTCTGTCTCTCTGTCTCTCTCTTTCTCTGTCTCAAATAAATAAGCATCAAATCTTCGTAGTTTTACCATTAAAATGCAAGTCACCTATCCACTGTTCTGTATAGCTCATAGCAGGAACTATTTTACAAACTTGGAAATAATGACACCATACACACAGTGACAGAGATCACTTGGCCTCATGTATTTTTCACCCGAGAAATTTCTTGTCAGTTAATTGAATGAATCATGTTGTGCGAAAAAGCCTCATATTTTGCATTAGAGGTCTTGGGGTTGTGTTGTAGATCTTCTTGTTAAGCTGTCATCCACAGTAAGTTCATGCTTATGAGGACCTTGAGCTAAGTCATCTATACAGTGCTCTTGCTAAGACAAACCCTTCCACCAAATTGCAGAATCTTCCTGGATAGCTAATGGCCATAAAAATGAAGTTAGCTGCAGAGTTTAGAGCAAATTTATAGATGTCATAAAAGTCTATAGCCCTTTCCTTAAATAGCAAGATATATATATATTTCTCTTTTAATACTTTATTCATAAGAAATTAACTACTTCTTGAATAGTAATTTGAATTCCTTGAATAGAAAAACTAAATGTAATGTCTTTTCCTGCAATATGTCATTTGATAGAAAGACAATAATGTTTAAGGCCTTCATACATTTAATGGATAATGGAGATTAGAACTTTTTAAAAATGATGAAATTTGTCCTTGAATAAAAGGACATTGCAGTCAAATCACTATTCAATGTGTTTGTCTTGTGTGAACTTCCCAAGCTATTTCTTTAAGAATCATTGACTGTTTGCCACCTCAGTAGGAATTCATAGAACTATATCTGAGAAAGAATTTTATTGTAGAAAGATAAATGATAAGTGTGGTGGTTTGATTCAGGTGTTCCCCCATAAACTTAGGTGTTCTGAATGCTAGGTTGCCAGCTGATGGGGACTTGGGAATTAAAGTCTCCTGGAGGCAGTGTATAGTTTTGGGGGTGGGCTTATGTGTGTTATAGCTAGTTTCCCCTTGTCAGTATTTCGTACAGTCTCCTGATGCTATGGGCGTGCTCCTATGCTTATGTTGACCAAGCAGTGATATCTACCCTCTGCTCATGCCTTCGTTTCTTCCTGCCATCATGGACCTTCCCCCTTGAGCCTGTAAGCCAAAATAAAACTCTTTTTTCCATCCATTGCGAACCGGACTGCAGCAGTAAAGTGGTACCGAGGAGTGGGATTGCTGCTAGACACCTGACTGTGTGGCTTTGGCCTTTTGGAGCTGAATTTCAAGAGGAATGTGGAAGGATTTGAAACCTTGGCCTAAGAGACGCCTTGCAGTGCTGTAAGTACAGCTTGATGGCCTACTCTGGCCAGAACTGAAAACCTGAACACAGTAAGAACTGTGGACCGTGAGGTTTAGCATATTATGAGGGTGAGAAAGAGCTTTGCCTGAACTGTGCTACAAACAGTTTGTGTGAGAAGCTTGCTGTTATCCCCATGTCCTGAGAAGTTGTGCAGGGTTGCTTTGCATAGAAATAAACTGGTGTGAGCAGAGGGATATGGCACAGAAAGAAAAATCTTTGGGTGAACTGTTGCCCATTCAGCTGCCATTGAGAGATTACAGCCTTTGAGATTGGGCTAGCTGACCTGCACTGGGGCAACAAGAAGAATGTAGACTCTTTAGAAGGGGCCTGAGTGCTCAAAGAGTGTCCTGTTCTTCAAAGTCTGCTTTATTCCCCCCTGGATTAACAAACTGGCACCCTACCTGGTATTGTGGAGTATAACAAAGGCAGCAAAGAGAGGGCCATTGAGATTTCAACATGATCTTGTGTTTTAGAAATATCCATGGGCAGTGTTGCCTGCATGGAGACCCCATGGGGCCATGAGGATGAGCCATGTATTGCAGTGGAGACCCAGTGGAGATGCCGGGACCACGAGATGGCTGCTAATGGAAGCTTCCCACCACAATGAGGTTTCCCAGGACTGTAAGTAGCCTAGCTGGAGGGGTGGGATTTGAATGCCAGAGACTTGTTGCTGGTGGGAATTATTGTATTTGTGCCGGGCTCTGCTGGTGGGCAGGTAGTGCTGAGGAGGGACCCGGCCTGATGGTTCCTCCCAAGGGGTTGAGGAAGAGGGTGGATGTCAGACGACCCAGAATCTCTGCTAGTCACTGGAGAAAAACCACACTGAGTCGGGAGTCTTGTGGAAGCAGGAGCTCACAGGAACTCGCTTTGTTGTTGTAAGCAGTTGCCTACATAATGTTGGGGATGAAGGTGGGGATTTTAGGATGGGGGGAGGGCAGAGAGGTAAGGGCCAATAGTAAACTGTGACTATTGAAATGATAATTCAAACTTCTATGTGGAGGTGGGAGGCAAGAAGCCATTAGGCATCTTGCTGAGTCGTAGCTGGCCAGAGACGGCTCACCAAACTTTAGCTAGGCTCAGGAAGTTCTCCTCACGCCTGAGCCTTTCAGGGCCCAACATCTCCCCCTTTTGTTTTTGTAAGAGCATTAGTCACCATGGCCCCTGTCTTAGGTTGTCCCCCTCTGGAGATCTTACCTGTCATTGGGAACCAGGTGTTTAGCTCAGAGCATTAGTCACCATGGCCCCTGTCTTAGGTTGTCCCCCTCTGGAGATCTTATCTGTCATTGGGAACCAGGTGTTTAGCTTGCTGAGAAGCCACTCCATGGCCAGTTTTAGGTTGTCCCCCTCTGGGGATCTTACCCGTCATCGGTCACATGGAGGGCAGGGGAGGTGGCAGTGGGTCATCTGAGGAACTTAATTCCTGAGTTGCCAGCCTGTGATAATGTAACCACCTGATGAAGTTTTATTTCCTCCAGCTGCTGGTGAATAAATTGTGTAATTTTGTTAATTACACAACGCCCAACAGTGAGGAGAAGAAGGAGGGGATGGAGGGGCCTAAGATAAGGGAGTAGGTAGGGTAAGAAGCCATGTAAGCCCGTCCACAGTGGGCTGTCCTGAGGGTCCCGACGCCTCCTCTCCAAGTCTTCCTGGAGCCTCTTAATCTTGTCCTGGACGATTCTTGATTTACTGGTGTAAAAGCAGCATTTTTCCTGTAAAAACAAGCATATGCCTCCCTTTTCAGCCGTTAATGGGTCTAGTCCCCTCCTGTTTTGTAGGACTACCTCAGCCAGGGAATCTAGCTTCCAGAAATGATATCTACATCTGGGATTAAGGTGGCTGGGGCACAAAGGCCCATCCAGTTGGGCAGAAAGTCATAGGCCATTCCGCCTCCGCAAACATAAACCGTTCCAGAAGGCAGGCAGCGTTGAGCACTGGCCTCAGTGTGTTAAAAGTACAGAGGGAAGGATGAATATACCCCACATCTATACTGGAATTATTAGGGGAAGGCGGGGCCCAAATGCCCAGAGGAAACATTGGGAAAAGCTGGATGGGGATGGGGAAGGTGGCTGAGCAGTGTTTTTAAGGACATATGGGCAACTGTACTGCAAGCAGCCAGGGAAGCTCAGATATTTTAGGTCTCTCGCTGGTACCCAAATGGGTCTTTTTCTTTTTATAAAGCTTTCCCATGGACAAAAATTTCATGAGCTTTACATTAAGTTTTTATCAAAAAACTCCTTTCTGTTACAGAGCTTTTGTACTTTAATCACTTCTCAGTACAAAAGATTATCTCAAGGTTGGGAAGCAAATAAACCCTTTGATCGTAGCAATACACATATAAATCTTAAGGAATGGCCAGCTCTTATTAAACACCGAATGTGTATAATCTTGCTTACATGTAGATGCTAAAGTCTTGTGAAATGGCCCAGAGCTATGGATACAAGGCCAGCCAAATGGCTCCAGAGAATTACACAGAATGAGCAAAAGAGAAACACCTATCCAAGAAGTGAGAGAATTCCATCCAGGCAAGGCAGAGTTAAAAGCAGATATTAAGTCATCAGCACCTTTAGCTGCATCAAAAATAAGATGATTATTTTGCAAAGACAAAATCTCTGAATGTAACTGAATCAGATCCAAGGAAATATTATTATTATGTCATATGTCTCTTAAATATATTTTCCCAATGCTGTTGACTGTCATTATACTTTTTTAGAAGTAACACAAACCCATTGAAAATCTACATGACACTCCAAATGAGTTCTAACTTTTAACCCTAGTGTATAGAGCATCTAACAGGTGAAACTGTATCTAGGGTAAGGATTGAGCCCAAGATCTCAAAGAGAGGCCCAGTTTGAACTTTCTCAGGAGCTACTTTAAAGCTGAGTATGAAGGTTAGACATTAAAAGTACAAGCCTAAAGCCAAATGTTTTTTTTTTTTTTTATTTTTTATCTTGAGGGAGGACTCATTTAAACCCTCTCCCTCCTGTGAGGAGCGGGTCTGGTTCTCTCCAGGCCCCAGTCAATATGTCTCTCCATCTTACCCAGATAGAACTGTAGGTAACAGATGAGGACCAATGTTTTTGAAAAGGGGATAATTGTTTATCTTTTTTAGAAAAAATTAAAATATTTAGGGCAAATAATGCCTTTTTTAGTTGCTCGTGTGGGAGTAAGGATTCCCCCTTTTGTTTTTGTAATTGCGACTTGAGAGTTTGATTATATCTTTTAACAATAGCTTGGTCCCGGGGTTTGTATGGGATGCCTGTGGAATGTGAGATTTTCCAGGTCTGGAGAAAATCTATAAAGGCCTTGCTTGCAAAGCAGGGGTCATTATCTGTTTTAATTTGATCAGACAGCCTGAGAGTGGCAAAACATTGAAGCATATGACTAACTGCATGTTTAGATTTTTTCCCCAGCATGTGCCGATGCCCAGTAGGTGTGAGAAAAGGTATTGACTGAAAGAAAAATATCAGTGAGCCCAGTCACCACTAGAGGGCGGACTTGTCCCCACCTGGGTAATTCCAAGGGAGCCACGTGGCAGTCTCCCAGGAGGTGGACTGCCTGCCAACTCCCAGCAGGCACAAGCTGCCAGGAGGGGGGCTATCTATTTAAATTAACATATTTTGTCCTTGACTCCCAATACATTTATAACCATCACACATTATATATAAATTGCATCCAGTTTGATTTAAAAGATCCCCACAGTCTTGACCAGTTTAAGATATTAAGACCTGTAAAATCAACCAAGTTAAACACTTCTAACATATAAAGGCACAGAGTAAACATTTTTAACTGGTATAAGGTATAGCAAGGAGAGACTAAAACAATGTAAATTGAACCATCATAACGTAAAATTAGTCTCAGTGCCTGTAATTTTAACTTGTTTGAGGTTTTTTTTTTTTTTTTTTAAGCTTAAAATCTTAAATCTCAGCCGGGTTTGGTGGTGTATGCCTTTAATCCCAGCACTTGGGAGGCGGGGGTAGGAGGATTATCATGAGTTTTAGGCCACCCTGAGGCTCCATAGGGAATTCCAGGTCAGCCTGGGCTAGAGTGAAACCCTACCTCGAAAAACCAAAACAAACAAACAAAAACCAAATCTTAAATCTCTCAGTCCAATATCTCTAGCCATGCACATCAGTCCATTACAGACTTAACCTTGATTAAACTCTCTGGGCCTGGGTAGCAGGACACAGCCAGCCCTTATGCCAGTAGCCCAGTTCCAACAAAGTCCCCTGCAGTCTTTCCTTCCCCTTAGAAAGCTATAAGCCAAGCCTCAAAGTTTAATGCTGTCTGCACTTAGCATTCCCAGATTCTTATCAGAATAGTCCATAAAATGTGGCTTACCACTCCAGAAGACACCTTCAGTTGCAAGCAAAAAGTCCATGCCTATTCCTCCAAAGTAAAGGTTCCAAAAGATCAACATCCACACAGTCAGGTTCATCTCAGTCCACTTATCAGGTAGCTTCAGGTTCACTGAGATATACTTCCACACCAGGCACAGTTATGGAGGAATGGATATTTATTGAAGCTCACAGATCCAGAGGAAGTTCCATAATGGCAGAAAAAGCTGGCCGGCCTTCACAGGCCCAAGAAGAGAGAGAGAGAGAAGCACAAGCCTTCAGAAATACAAAAGCCGCTGGCAAACTGAAAGTGAAAGGAAAGAGAAAGGGAACGAAGAAATGTTGACAAGCAAGCACAGGTTATAGAAGCAAAGTTTAGCACATTAAATATGAAGATTGCCTTATAACTCTAAGGGTACGCTCACCTGCACATGTACAGTCATTACCTCCTCAGTGAATGCCTCCCAAGGGGCACTAGTCTGCTGGGTTCCCAGAGCCTCATGTGGAGGTGCCAGGCCAGAAGCCATTACACATCTTGCTGAGTCCTAGCTGGCCAGAGACAGCTCGCCAAACTTTAGCTAGGCTCAGGAACTTCCACTAGGCCTCAAGCCTGGGCCTTTCACGACCCAACAGACTTGGAGATTTGTCACTGGCTCAAGTTGTTGGACTTGAAACTACAGAATTTGATGTTTGCCCTGGTTGTTTTAAATCTTGTATCGGCTGAATGTTTCTTTGCTATGCCCAGTGACATCTTTTGCAGTGTAAATGTTTATTCTGTGCCATTATGGGTTTGGGGGAGATTTCTTTTTGGTATTATGACTCAGTTAAAAGACCTTGGATCATGGAGATGTTTGAACATCATTGGGATTGATTAAAACCGACAGGGACTTTTAAAGTTGGAATGAATGCATTGAATTTTAAATCATGTATGGTTATCAGTTTATGGGGGCTGGGGGCGGAAATGTGGTGGTTTGATTCAGGCGTCCCCTATAAACTTATGTGTTCTGAATGCTATGTTACCAGATGATAGAGATTTGGGAATTAATGCCTCCAGGAGGGAGTGTATTGTTGGGGGCGGGCTTATGGGCTTTATAGCCAGCGTCCCCCTTGGCTGTGTTTGGCACACTCTCCTGTTGCTATAGTCCACCTTATGTGGGCCAGGGGGGTGATGTCCACCTTCTGCTCATGCCATCTTTTCCCCTGCCATTGTGGACCTATCCCTTGAGCCTTTAAGCCAAAATAAACCTCTTTTTTTTCCACAAGCCTCTCTTGGTTGGGTGATTTCTACAAGCAATGTGATCCTGACTGCAATAAGCAACATTGAAAAAATTCACCTGTTTCCCAGCCTGATGTCACAGGTCTGAAATCCCAAATTCTTCAGATGTTGAGGCAGGAGGTTTACAAATTTAAGGACAGCCTGGGTCATTTAGTGAAACCTCGTGGTGTTGTTGAATCAGTTGTCCCTCATGAGCTCATGTGATTTTTTTAAATTTTTTTTTTTGTTTTTTTTCAGGTAGGGTCTCACTCTATCCCAGGCCAACTTGGAATTCACTGTGTAGTCTGAGGTTGGCCTCAAACTCAGAGCGATCCTCCTACCTCTGCATCCCACTTACTAGTATCAAAGACATGCACCTCCACACCCAGCTAACTCACGTGATTTTTAATGCTTGATCCCCAGGTGATGCAAATTTGGGAAGTGGAGCCTTGTTGCAGGAGGTGTGTTGCTGGAGGTGGGCTTAGGGGTATTATAGCCAGCTCATCCTTGCTAGAGTTTGACTCACTTGGTTGCTGCTGGTTTCTAACTCTTGTGGCAAAGATGATATCCATCCAGGTTCTGCTCATGCCACACTTTCCTCTGCTATCACGGAGCTTCACCTTGAGACCTTAAGCCAAAAGAAATCTTTTCCACCCCTCTTCTGCTTTTAGTAAGGTGCTTTGTCCTAGCAATGAGATGGTTACTACAGTACCCTATCTCTAAATTTAAGAAGTACATAATAAGGGAGGGGGCGATATAACTCAGCAAGAGGGCATTGGCCTAGCATGCACTAGATTCAATTCATACTACCAAGATAAAGTGAGATAAAAAGAGGAGGTAAGAGGGAATGAGGAAATGGAAATAAAATGAAAAATGGAAGGAAAGGGATGGGAGGAGTGAGATAGGAAATCCACCCAGGTGTCCATCACTAGAAGAATGGATAACTAAGATGTGGTATATATACACAATGGAATTCTATACATCAGTAAGAAAAAATGCCACAATGAAATTTGATGAAAAATGGTTGAACCTGAAACAGATCATTCTCAGACAACTTGCCCAATCACACATAGAAAATTGCCACATAGTCTCACTCATCTACAGCACCTAACCTGAGTCTACCCAAGATGCCTTACATACCCAGCAAGCATCTTGAGGACTAGTCAATAGGAGGGGTAGGGAGGGAGGGAAGGGCAACGGAGGGCATGGGGGACACAAATCTAGACCCAAACGGCAATGGTACCATAAAGTTCTACATCCTAAAGGCAGACCAAATGCTTGGACATTCACCAGGCCCTTAGAGGGAACACCTCAACCACAAGGCACTGTAGAGGGTATGATGAAGACTTACCTTAATCTTCTACCACCTCTCTCTCTCTCTCTCTCTCTCTCTCTTCTCTAACTTTTTTATAATAGTTGTCTTTTTCTTCCTTGCCTTAGTGGGCACTGACCTGTGACTCCCAGTACCATCATGTGGCTATCATCCACAATGAGCTTTTGATCAGAGAGACCTACAAGGTTTCCTAAAAGACAGATTTCTGTCAGAGTACTTGATGACCCACCCAAGGTTAGTGGTAAGACCCTATTGCTGAAGACACTGTATGCGGTTGACACCTAAAATGGAATGACATGACTGGAAGCTGGAAGAGAGTCAGTCCCCAGACAGCGCATCTAGTGCCGGAAGGTGCTACATGGGCGACTGGGGGAAAATGAACAATATCTGCCGAAGCAACTAGTGGTCTAACCTACTTAGCAGCAAATAACCTGTAATGATGCTCACACAAGTGCAGAGTGGCACACAGCCATGGTGGGAAACCAACTGCTCTTGATTTGGCTAACTGATCCCCTCAGTGGTATGAGACCCATAGCTGGAGCTGGGAAACAAGTCAGAACCATATCCAAACATAAGCCCACTCTCCAATATCAAGCTCCCATCAATCATGGGCTACAAGAGGGCCTACACATATTAAATTCTCTATTAAAAAAAAAAAAGTAGGGCTGGAGAGATGGCTTAGCAGTTAAGCGCTTGCCTGTGAAGCCTAAGGACCCCGGTTCGAGGCTTGGTTCCCCAGGTCCCACGTTAGCCAGATGCACAAGGGGGCGCACGCGTCTGGAGTTCGTTTGCAGAGGCTGGAAGCCCTGGCGTGCCCATTCTCTCTCTCTCTCCCTCTATCTGTCTTTCTCTCTATGTCTGTCGCTCTCAAATAAATAAATAAAAAATGAACAACAACAACAAAAAAAAGTAATCCCATTTGTCTGGTGCTAACTTTACTCTCTGGTGGAGAATCTGCTTCTCTATTTCAGATATATGTAGTTCCTAAGGAGAGAACCAGCCCATCATATCTCAAAAGGGCCCTGGCTGAAACTAAGAAAAGTTGGTGAAATAAGCAAGGGTGATGTTTTCATGTGAAACAGATACCAGCACAAAGGGGAAGGGGACCAACACAGAGAAAAATCAACTCCTAACAAATCAGAGAACCAGAGCCTCAGAGGCCCCCAACACCTCAGCACTGAAGCAGACCAAAAATGAACCCAACATGGCTCAGGGAAATTTTGCGGAAGAGGGGGCGGAAAGAATGTAAGAGCCACATGTTGGGTCATGATATGCAGAGACATTTATCATACCAATAACTGTGGGCTAACTCCACAATGCACGACCCATTTACATCAACAAGGAGGGGCCAATCAGGAGTGGGTAGGTCACGGATGAGCCTAATAATGCTACCAACTTGATTGTATTCACTGAGTTCAAAACTAATTAAATAAATAAATAAATAATAATTAAAAAAATAAAACAAAAGCCTTGAAAGATAAAGGAAAAATTATAGTGAAATAAATATGCATCCTTATAAAATAGCTTTCACATAAACTGACTTTATAGCAGTGTTAATGAAATCTTAATTAGCCAAATTACAAAGTAAAATGTAATAATATTTATCTTTTACAGTATTTTAATAAAGATTTCAGATATTTCCATTCTTAATTTTCTAGTAAAACTTTTTTCAAGTATCCTCGCTTTCTAATTTGTGTTAAAATTGACAATAAATTTACTCTGCTGTGACCACATCTGTTTAGTCAGCTTTTCCTTGCTAGGGTGAACACCCATCCAGACAGAATTTATGGGGGGAAGGGTTTATTTCATGTTTACAAAAAATCCAAGGGGACACCATCAGTGACAGAAGAAGCTTGCTCCCTTTCATGGCACCAAGCAAAAAGAAACAGCAACAGCAAGGAAGCAAGCAAGAACTGCCATAGCACAAAGTGTTCTCCACACACTTTTGGGCTGGAATTCAGATCCACCCCTAAACACACCTTAGGGCTTGACATTAAGGTCCATCTCCAGTGACATGTCCCCCTCACCTCTCAGCAAGGATCTGCCTGCTAGGGGCTCAAGCAGGATGTTTAATTTAAAAATGTCTGAGGAGCCGGGTGTGGTGGCACATGCCTTCAATCTCAGCAATCTGGGGGCAGAGGTAGGAGGATCGCCATGAGTTCAAGGCCACCCTGAGACTCCATAGTGAATTCTAGGTCAGCCTGAGCTAGAGTGAGACCCTACCTCAAAAAGAAAACAAACAAACAAACAAACAAAGTCTGTGTCTATGGGGTTGGGGCAACGGCTCACTGGTTAATGGGACTTGCCTACAAAGGCACCCTGGGTTCAATTCCCCAATACACATGCCAAGCCAGAACCAGAAGGTGGCACATATGTCTGGAATGCATTTGTAGGGGTAAGAGGCCCTGACATGGCAATTCTCTCTCTCTCTCTCTCTCTCTCTCTCTCTCTATCTATCTCTCTCCTCACAAATAAGTGAATACAGTGTTCTCTTAAAGTCATGTGTGTATTGTTTCACTTCTGACATGTTGGCACATGTTGCAAAGGTAGCAGTCTTCATCAGCCTCCAAAACTTTCCTTTGCAAGCACATATACATTTTACCTAAACTATATTTGAACTAAATGTATTGTGATTGCACGTCAACCTCAACATAAACAAAAAACCACCCTAAAATAAACCAAATTTGCAATATTAGCACATAAAAAGAATGACATATGCCAGGAGAATTTCAATAATTTTGAATTTGAAGAAATAACTGTAAGTTAAGTCATTTTATGACAAGATTTTGGGCACATACTATAGAATGAATAAAAATCAAAAGCATTAGGATAAGTAAAACAAAAGCCGACAACGAGAGGTCATGTCCTTGTGTTTGGACACAAATATCTTTAAACACTAAGACATCTTCCCAGTCTGTATCCTGGCTTTGAATTCTCACTGTCGAGTACAACCAAAGATCATGGGCCAGAGAGAACAGTTTTCATAAGAGGACTGAAAAGTGGAAAGAGACAAGCACACTGGAGCAAACCTCAGGTCTTCAGGATGACACAGTGATCATTTCTGTTATTTTTGTTTTTTTGTCTTTGTTCCTGCTTTATAAAAACTATGTATACTAGACATTGTTCACCTGACATATAGAGTATTGAACATGCACAGAGCCAAAAGAGGTTTAGGAATATTTTTAAATGTCATGATTATACCTAGAGCTCTGTATGCTAATTAAAATATAAAATCAATATTGCTTTTTCAGCTAAAATGTTGCAAGTATATTTGGCAAGGATTTCCAGCCCACTGCAACCAAATATCATGAACAAATAACCAACAAAATCCATGGCCCACACAAAGTGAAAGTGGAGACTGCCAGTTTTGCACTCTTCTCTGTGATGGCAACTGGAGACCTTGCCCACTCAACAAAAGGTCCAACACATTTCAGATGCAGCAGTAGAAAAGGGGAATAATTTAAGCTTGTTCCAGGTCAGCCTGGGCAAGAGTGAGACCCTATGTTGAACAAAACACCCAGGCACGGTGGCACATACCTTTAATCCCAACACTGGTAGGCAGAGGTAGGAGGATCCTCATGAGTTCAAGGCCACACTGAGACGACATAGTGATTTCCAGGTCATCCTGGCCTAGAGTGAGACCCCATCTCAAAAAGCCAAACCAAACCAAACCACACAAACAAACAAATGAACAAACTATATATATTATATATTATATATGCCACTTCCTATGAAAGGAAGTGGTTTAGGAGTAAGATTGTCAGTTTCTGAAGGCACCAGGCATGAATTATTTCACATCCAAATTGTCCTGGTGATGCTGTGAGTGTTATGCCTGTAGGTAGTTAAAACATTCTCTTTAAATTTAAAACGAATAAAATGTGGCTGAGTCAAAAGTTGATCAATGTTAGAACCTTGTATTTCGCAGAATCAGGAAAATGTTGCTTTTTCAGGGAGAGTGTGGTTCCATACAGTGAGACTTCCAGTCAACATTCTGGGTTTTGTCGTTGTTTGGTTGGTTGTTTTGTTTGTTTTGTTTTCTGAGGCTGGGCCTCTGTAGCCCAGTCTGGCTGGGAATTTACTATGTAGTTTCAGGCTGGCCTCAAACTCACACAGTGATCCTCCTGCTTCTGACTCCCAGTTGCTGGGATTAAAAGCATGCACTGCCACACTCAACTTCAACATTCTGAACGAACCTTCCCAGTACCAGCGATTATGATGAGGACAGTTCTGTGTGAGCACAGACACATAAAAGAGCAGTGTGTTCACTGAAAAATATGCTCTTTGTTTGCTAGACCTTAAGAGGATTCCATGAGTGTTTGGGACTAGATAGGGGCCACAGAAACATGATATATCTCCAATAAATCAATACATCCTTCATGTTGTAATGCCTGTGAGAAGTTCATGGGTGGAGGAGCCAAGTGAGGCTTTATTTCTTAGGACATTCTGTCTCAGACACAATCAGACACAATCTCATTTACTTGTCTGTGCAGGAAACATCACAGAAACCGAAACACCCAGCACAGAGCTATTTCTGAGCAAGATTCCACGAAGAGAAACTGATTAGGACACACAAAGGTAGGGCTGAAATGGACTGCTTCATTTACTCAGTTCTTCTGTTACTTGCCTTCATTTGGGGGTACATTTCCTCCATTGAGACTGGTTTAATTGATTTTAGGATGTGGGGTGCCATAATGAGATGGTTATGGTAATGGACAGTGATTAAGATGTTGAAGATGGGGCTGTGGACATAGTTCACTTGGTAGAGTGCTTGCCTAGTATGTACAAAGCTCTGGTTTCCACACCCAGCATTGGACAAAACCTCTCCTGTGGATGTACACCTGTAATCCTAGCGTGAGTGAGTTCAGGTCCAGCCTGGAATATTGAGATACTGTGTAACATAAAGAAAGATGAGGGGATGGAGAGATGTCTCAGTGCTTAAGGGCACTTGGATGCAAAGCTTGGTGGCCTGGGTTTGATTTTCCCAGTACCCATGTAAAGCCAGATACATAAAGGTGGAACATGGGCCTGGCATTCCTTTGCAGTGGCATCAGGCCCTGGCACACCCACCTCATTTATGAGCTCCAGCTCTCTCTCTCTCTGTCTCTCTCACTCTCTCCTTAAAAAAAAAAAAAGTATTTTAAAAAGATAGATGAAATTGTCCTCTAGTGAAGTCAAGCATAAATGACCATATGATGCAATCTTGTTTTTGAAATCATAATTATTCTACACAAATGAGCCTTTTCTTTAAAGTTAAAATAACCCTGCTGTGTGATAACTTAGGAGTCTGTTTATAAAATTCTAAGTACTGAGAAAATATTGCTACAAATAATGAGAGATGTAGCACAGCTGCTAATGTTGATTATAACTTAGCTCAGTTTGCTATTAGTATATATTAACTGTACAAAATGGCGGGTTTGGGCTGGAGAGATCAGTCACTGTTTGAGACGCTTGCATGCAAAGCCTAATGACCCAAGTTTGATTCCCTAGTATGCATGTAAATCTTTGCAAATAAGTACAAACAAATAAATAAAATGAATTTTTAAAAATAGCTGGTTTTATAATGACATATTTTCATATATATATATAAATGCTTTGATACAAATAGCCTGCGGGCACAGTTGGAAGATCACAGTGACAGACCTGGGATTGGGGTGCTTTTCAGTAATGATCATGGGAAGGCCTCTGTGCTATGGTGGTACTGTGGCCTCATTGTATATCTGACCTGAATAATATTTTGGAAAACTGACATATATGTAATTTGTGTATTTGTGTGTGTGCATGTGTGCAATGTGCACACACACAAATGGGTGCACCAAGGTCTCCTGCTGCTGTAATGGTATGAACAGAGCCCAGATTTGGAGGCTCGGCTAGCAAACGTCTTTGACATCTGAGCCACCCCCCAAGGCTCCACGCTGCCTCACACCCACACTTTGACCAAGTAGGTGCTGAGCCCTGAGCTAAGCAGAGAGAATGAAAACTGCTTTTCCAGTTCCCATCCTTCTCCAGGGGTGTGACAGGAAATGGGATCTGTTTCTCAACATTTGCAGGACTGGACTGTGTCAAAATTTACCTGTCAGAAATCAGGGGAGAATTCTGAAAATGTAAACTACACTTTTATCCACATTCCTGAGGAAAAAAATTGTAGCTGAGTGCAGGTCAAGCACTCCTCCACATTTGAGCACTTGTCTCTCCTCTAACTGACTATGAGTCACCATGGTGACATGACATGTCAGAGCCCATGGTGACATCAGCAGATTGTTGCTTCCCTACAAAGGTTCTAGAACAGACGTGCTTTGGACCAGGCAGGACATGATTAGTGATCCTCAGAACAAGTAGCGCGGATTTAGTGTAGGACTATGAACACTAAGAGCATCAAAAAGAATGACAAATCCATTGGGAAACCAGTGGTTGGTGAACAGCCAGCTAGAGCTGCCCCATCTGAGGCTTCATGTGATCCAAACGGGGACACCAGAGGAGGTTCAGAAGCTCAGAGTGGCCAAGGCAGGAGTCGAGATCCAAGCCTCAGAGAGAACCTCCAAACAGAACCAGACCACCATGCAGCCAGTGAGGAAGGCACCTGCAGCCTCCTGGGGCTTCCCTTTCCCAGAAAACTCTGGGCAGTAGTGGAGAATGAGGCCTTCAAGTCTGTGGGCTGGAGTGAGAAAGGAGACACCGTGAAGATTGAGGGAGAACTTTTTGAAGCAGAGGTCCTTCACCGCAGTGGTGCAGATAAAATTTTTGAAATGGACAGCTTAAAGCGTTTCATCTGTGAACTTAATCTTCATGGGTTCAGGAAGATACGCACAAAGAATTCACCAGTGCACTCTGGAAAGAAGAAAATGATGGTAGAGTATATTTGTGTCAAATTTTCTATGAAAGATTATTCTTTGCCTAGAAAAAATTCTTTTTTTTAGATTCCCACTACCAATGCCATGAACAATGGGCTGTAAGCTTTCCATTTTCTGTGTTAATTAATTTATTTATTGACAACTTCTGTACTTACAGACAATAAACCATATTTCCCTCCCCTCCCCCACTTTCCCCTTCACAATTCTGGTCTCCATCATATCACCTCACTCTATCCATTAGTCTTTCGTTTTTTTCTCAATTTTTATTAACATTTTCCATGATTATAAAAGAATATCCCATGGTAATACCCACCCTCCCCCCTCTTGCCCCTTTGAAATTCCATTCTCCATCATATCCCCTCCCCATCTCAATCAGTCTCTCTTTTATTTTGGTGTCATGATCTTTTCCTCCTCTTATGATGGTCTTATGCAGGTAGTGTCAGGCACTGTGAGGTCATGGGTATCCAGGCCATTTTGTGTCTGGAGGAGCACGTTGTAAGGAGTCCTGCCCTTCCTTTGGCTCTTACATTCTTTCCGCCTCCTCTTCCACATTACACCCTGAGCCTTGGAAGGTGTGATCGAGATGTTATCCAGTACTCCAGTCACTTTTTTTCCCCAGCACTATCATACCTTCTGAGTCGTCCCAAGGTCACTGCCATCTGAAAAGAGAAGATTCTCTACCAAAACTGAGAGTAGCATTAATATAAGGGTATGAATATTAAGATAAGTCCTTACTGGGCAGTTTGATAAATCTTTTCATTTTCAAGGATAACTGAAACTATTCACTGACTGGTAACTGTATAGAGTACAAAAGTAGAATGTTTGATATTAAAATGTGTGCCATCCCCTTAGATAGGTGCAGGCTAGGAGGACTCTTGGAGGCCAGGTCATGGCCTACATATGGTTCACAACCTTCAGCTGTGAGCATTTTGTTTCTAGTGAGGCCGTGCTGAAGGGCACCAGGACCATTGAAAGCAATGGAAATGATTTTCTCCATCACATAATCAGCTGAGTACGATGGGACAGTGTGACAGTCATGCATTCTTTACCTCAGAATGACTAAAAGCTTCCTTTTCCTTTCAGATCTATCAAAATGCAAACTTTCAGAGGGATAACCCAAGGCTGCTCGAGAACATCTGGAGGAGAGGATGTCAACGCAGCCCTGCTCAGGAAGAGCCATGCTGCAAGAGAAGGAAGCTCGTCTGCCCCCAACGCTCTCCACACCTTCAGAAGAAGAAGCAGGAAAAGACCATTTCCCTGAAGGAAGCCCCCAAGAAACAGGCACCCCAAGGCCAGGGCACCTTCCTTCCAGCTGGTGTCACTGGATGCCCCCTAGCACTATGCCCTCCTGAGGAGCACAGCGTCCCATGTGGAGAATGCTCCCCTGAGGATGGCAACATGGTGTCTCCGGCTGGTGACAGAATGGAAGGGTCTGGGCAGGTGAGCATCAGACCCTCATGGTACCCTGATTGGGGTTCAGTGATATCTTTCTACAACAAGTGTTCCTCCATGCTGAAGGCTGCCTTGGCAGCCATTTCCTTAAGTGAGCTGTCTGATGGGGAGAGAGAGCAGGGCTCCACCAGTGAGTCCTCTGCTGAGGAAGAGCAGGAGGGCTTCCGTCAAAATAAGTGTGTAATCTGTGTGCTATACAAGGACAGTTCTCGTTCATGAGCTCACCGGCCATGTAACACTGCAAAAAGTCCTTGTTCACTAAATACAACCTAGTGTATTCCTATAAAGAAGCACAAACCCCATGGTATTAAATAAAGAATCTCAACTTCTGATTTAGGCTGCTCAGTACATCTTGACCCTTTAGTTTCATGCCTTTTTCAGCAGCTTGGGTTTTGGGGAAATGCCATCTCCTCACTGACAGTAAATCAGAATCATCCAGATGGTTTTCTCTGGCATAAACTAAGACACCCTGTGTAACAACAGAGACATTTATTTGTTAACTACTGCAAACCAAGAGAGCACTGGATGGATTTTCACACATTAGATCTTCTCAGAGAACACTGGGGACCTACCAAACAATATTGGGAGAATCTTGGTTTTGGCAATATAGGTCTCCATGCACAAAGTCTAGTCCATGTCCTTAGGGAAGCCACGAAAGCAGTGGTCAGACCCAGCAATGCTACTAATGGTCTTAGGTACATATCAGATGTGCAGCAGCTGCAGCCAGGCAGCAACAGACAACAGCATGTCTAAATTATCAGAACATAACCATGTTAGGAAAGTGTAAGAGAAAAGCCAAAAAAAACCTGGAGTTGATCTCTACAGATTGTTTGTTATTAGAGAAAACGGTGAGGGACAGCAGCATTCCCTTGGGATGGAGGATGGAGCACTGAGCCAGGCTAGGGTGCAAGTTTATAAGGAGGATCCTGAGAAAAACTGAGTATAACAGGTGCAGTTGATTAGAAAATTGTCGCTGTTTGTGTCCTAGTTCAGAATAGGCTTCTTCAGCCAGGAATGTCTAAGGAGGATACTCAGATGGTCACTGGTCCTTCAAGGCCCTCTAGGCTAAGGGAGTACATGAGTCAGCGAAAGATGCCAAATGTAATGAGGGAAAGTGCCTCTCTTGCCTTCTTGATTGTGCAGAAGCTCTAAGGATAATTACTAACTCTTTAGTTCCCTTTAGTTTTCAGAGGCTATTGACCCTTCAGACAGGCTGGTGACTTTTCTTATAATGATAGTGCATGGGGCAGGCCAGGAAAGCCAGGTTGGGTGACCGACTCAAGAGGACAGTAGTCTATGTGCCCAGAGTCCATGTGCTTCTCTTAGGCTCTTCCATTTGCACACACCCAAGCACACACACAGGTCCATGCCCTGTGCAGAGACAACACTGCCACAAGCTCTCAGATTATCTTCAGAAAATGAGGTCCAGAACGGAGAAGCTAATTACCCCAGGCTTTGGAGTACAACTTAGCAACCCTACACAGGACTTCTGGCGGCCCATCTAAAAATGCTTTGAAAAACTGTAACACACACCGACCATTAGCTCACAGGAAAATAGAGCCATCACTAGCCAGAGGAACAATATTCTGGTGGCTTCTCTCTAAATTTTTTTTTTGTTGTTATTTTTGTTTATTAATTTGAGAGAGACAGAGAGGGACAAAAAGACGCAGATAGAGAGAGGGCGAGAGACTGGGCGCGCCAGGGCTTCCAGACACTGCAAACGAACTCCAGACGCGTGCGTCCCCTTGTGCATCTGGCTAACGTGGGTCCTGGGGAGTCGAGCCTTTAACCAGGATCCTTAGGCTTCACAGGCAAGTGCTTAACCACTAAGCCATCTCTCCCGCCCAGTGGCTCCTCTCTAAGTTTTCTTTACCACATGTAATACAGCCTGACAGAACAGCTGTCACCCTTAGGCCAGATTTTTCCCTCCTTTGCAGGTCTCCTTCTGGTTAAACGAAGTGGCTGACATTTCAAAGGACAAAGGTCATGTCATGCCCTGAGGAGAGCCTTTCCCCAACAGAATAGCTGCGTTGAGCAAGGCATTATTACCACCACACACTTGGGAGGGCTGGAGAGATGGCTTAGAGGTTAAGGCATTTGCCATCAAAGCCAAAGGACCTCCGTTTTATTCCCCAGGACCAACGTAAGCCAGATGCACAAGGGGCACGTGTGTTTTGAGTTCGTTTGCAGTGTCTGGAGGCCCTAGCATGTCCATTCTCTCCCTCTCTCTGCCTCTCTCTCTCAAATAAACAATAAAGTTGTTTATGTTTCTTTTAAAAAGATCATACCCTATCATGGGGCACACCAGCTCATACTAACTTGTTCAGTGCTCTCAGGAACTGATAACTTTGAGCTGTGTTTTTGTTAAGCCTAATTGTACTTTTCCCTAATCATGAGGTGGAGAAACACCTTACAAAAGTGTTTCTCTCTCTCTCTCTCTCTCTTTCTTTCTTTCTTTCTTTCTTTCTTTCTTTCTTTCTTTCTTTCTTTCTTTCTTTCTCTTTCTCCATGCTAGAACTTGTGCTCACACATCTCTCTTAGACTATCTTACCCTATGAATTGATTGTACCACTTGCAATGCTAAAGCCAGGAGGTCCCCAGGCACAAAGTGGGAAGAGTTATGGCAAAGATGCTGCCAAGCTCCATCCAGAATGAATCCCAGCACAGCATGATGCAGGCATGCCGGGCTGCGGCGAGTTGTAAGGCAGGAAAGTGATGACCTGTATAGAAATGGTTGGAGCTTACTCTTGAGCTGCAGTGGCAGGAGGGCCTTTGGAGTGGGACAGAATAATGCTGGCAATTTTTAGCTAACGTCCTCTGCAGATCATCATTCTCCCTACAATAAACCTCATAATTTATATTTCTCTAAAGAAATATTCCCTAAATTTATGCAAAGCAATGCATATTGTAGAAGAGTGCTATAGACTGTGTGCTGTGGTGATCAGCACTTATTACAGGAAAATCCTCTATGCTGAGTGGTGGGGTGACCAGCAGTGACTGTAGGACCAAAGCAATGTGATCTGTGGGGAATAATGAAAAGCAGGGAGTGTGGGAAGTGGGCAATGCTGCCTGTGGGATAGGGTGCCCTGCCGTGAGTGCAGGAGGCTGCTGTGGTTTGTAGTGTGTATTGACTGGCTGTGGGGGGGAGAGAGCATGATTACTGTGGAACGTGGGTAGCAGTGAAAACGAGGGAGCGTGGTGTGAGGTGAGTTGGTGAGCAGTGTAGGAAGATGACCTTGTAGATTGTGAGGATTAAAAAGCAGTGAGTGATTGAAAGGTTTGCTATAGCCTCTGGGGTAGGGTGACCTACAGAATAGTGAAAAGGGCAGAATAGGCTGTGGAGAATAAGGGGTAACAGTGAAATTGGAAGGAGTGTGCTGCACCCGGATGGTGGAGTGAGCAACAGTGAATGTACCATGAGATAAATGTACAATGTGAGGAGTAATAAATTCTACTGTGTGCGGGAGGAGGCTCCCACATACTGTGAGGTGGCATGACAAGCAGTGATTGAAGTATAAGGGTAGTGTAGAGTATGAGGTTATGTTACGTGTTTCACTGTGGGAAAAGTGTGGTGTGTGGGAACTTGTCCTGAATGTCACCTGAGGATGTTGTAGTCAGTAGACATCAATGAAAAGCAGTGAATATGGAAGGAGGATGTTGAATGATTGTGGTGTAAAAACAGTGAATATGGAAGGAGGATGTTGAATGATTGTGGTGTGTTATAAGCAGGAGTGAATATGGGAGTGGATGATGCTAAAAAATGAAAACTGGGCTGGAGTGATGGCTTAGCGGTTAAGGAATTTGCCTGCAAAACACAAGGACCCAGGTTCAATTCCCAGGACCCACATAATCCAGATGCACAAAGTGGCACATGCTTCTGAAGTTCGATTACAATGGCTGGAGCCCCTACTGCCCCCATTTTCTCCCTCCTTCCCTTCCTCCCTCCCTCCCTCCCTCTCTCTCTCTCTCTCTCTCTCCCTCTGTCTGCCTTTTTCTCTGTCTCAAATAAAGAAAATATTTTTTTTTCAAAACATGCAAACTGCTGAATATAAGGGAGTGTGCTATAGATTGTAAGGTATTTGAAGCCATGGTAAAAAGTGAAATTTCGTGAGTATGGGAGAAGGATAATGGAGTCTGTGGGTTGGGGTGACATACATTGAAAGTAGGAGCATGGTGATATGTCTTGGAGGGTAATGAAAATAGTTATTGTAGAGTGAGTGCTGCACATCATGGGATGGGGTGACCAGTAAAGGATGCAAAAGTAGAGCGTTGTATATAGTATGGAATAATTAAATCACAGAATTTTGAGGAACTGTGTTGCTGACTGTTGGGTGGGCTAATTAGCAGCCATTATGGTTCTGTATGCTGTGGCGAATAATTAAAAACAGTGAATGTGCAAAGAAGGTAGGCACAGGAGACTGTGTGGTATGGTGACTAACAGTGAGTATTGCAGAATTCTGTACACTGTGTAGGCAATATATAAGGATGGCCATGCAGCCTGTGGGGGTTAATAAAAAGCAGGGAGTGTGGGATCAGGACCCTGTAGACTGTTGGATGAGGATACCAGCAATGAATATCAGAAGTCATTGCAGTAGAATGTAGATCAGTGAATGTAGGAGGAACATTCTGTAATCTTTGTGGTTAGTGTCCATCAGTGAATAACACAGGGTGGTGCTGCAGTCTCTCAGGTAGAGATAAGGGCAGTGAATGTGGGAGAAAAGTGTTGTGGTCTGCGGGTGATGGGAGCAGCTGTGAATGCAGGAAGAGTTTGCAGTATCTGTGCAGTGGGGTGAACAGCAGCAAGAATGGGGACGCGATGCTATAGCATGTGTGTGGAAACAAAATTTGGGAGTTATGTAGGACAAAGCTTTAGAGGATGAGTCCAGTGTGTCAGCAGTTAAGGATGGGAAGAGGGCCCTGTGGAGTTAAGAGACCAGGAGTTACTGGAGGAGGAGAGTGCTGTAAACTATGTGGTATGTTGCAGGGCACAGAAGTGAATGTAACAGGCGGGTCCCATAGACTGAAGGCTGTAATATATGGAGAGAAAGTAACAGATGGAGGCCTTGGTGGACCAACGGTAGTAATAATCCGGCTGTAATACTAGCAAGTTAGGAAGGAGAGAGCAGTAGACCATGGAGAGGAGTGCTTCAGTGAATGGAGGAGGAGGAGATTGCAGATGGAAGGCTGTGGTAGATGGAGAGAGTGTAATGGATGGAAGGGAAGGCACAGGGACAGCTGGGTTCCTGGAGAGAGGGGAAGACACACAGTCTGTGGGGGTCCAGGAGAGAGGGGAAGACCCGCGGGCCTTGGTTGGGGTGTGCTTCAGAGATAGAGGAAGCACAAGGTCCCTATGGGCAGGGTCAGAAGGAGAGTAGAAGATAAGCAGGCAAGCCTGTGGGGATCCAGGAGGTGGCTGAAGGTGCAAGGACTCTGGTTGGGGTGTGTCCCAGAGAGAGGAAGGCACAGGGATGGTGGAGGACCTGGAGAGAGGGCCAGGCAGGCAAGACCAGGGAGTTTGGGGCCCGAGGGCCTTCCCCTTTCTCAGGGAGCCCTGCCTACTGCGTGCTTCCCCCCCCCCATAGTCCACGCACCTTCCCCTCTCTCCTGGACACCCCTCTTTCCTTTCTCTCCCCGATCCCCGCAGTGCACGTGCCTCCCCCTCTCTCCTGGGCCCCGCCGAAATGCTGGCCTTCCTTTCTCTCCCTGACACCAGCGGTGCATGCCCCTACCTTTCTCTCCCTGACCCCCTCACTATGAGCGATTTCCCCTCTCTCCAGGACCCCCACAGTCCATGCGTCTTCTCCTCTCTCCAGGACCCCAGTAGTATGTGGGCGCTTTCCCCTCTCTCCTGTACCCCCGCAGTACATGCGCCTTCCTTTTTCTCTGGGAACCCCATAGTACACTAGCCTTCCCCTCTGTCACTGACCCCCAATATGCACACCTCCCTGTCTCTCCCAGAGCCCAGTAGTACATGAGCCTTCCTCTCGCTCAGGGATGCAGTGCGCCTTCCCCTCTCTACTGGAACCCTTCCCCCCACACACACCCGCAGTAAACGTGACTTCCCCTCTCTCCAGGCCCAGCAGTCCACACACCTTCCCCTCTTTCTACACCCCTGAAGACCATGTGCCTTACCCCTCTCCCAGATGGCCTCACACTGCGTGGCTTCTCCTCACTCCTGGACCGCTGTCTAATGGGGCACTGGAGCCTTCCCCTCTCTCCTAGAACTGACAGAAAGCAGAGATGTTACAGGAAGTGGAGGTGTGGCTATCACACCTCAAGACCAGTGACCCATTTTCTACAAGACTTCACTTCTTAAAAGTATGTAATTTTCCCAAGCTGCACCACCTGCTGGGATCAAATGTTCAATCACATGAGATTATTGGGGAACATTTCAGTCAAGCTCCAAAACCATATAATGACTACAGTCAGGTTTCTAACTTCTTAATGCCACTCTTGGGGACTAAACTCCAACATATGTTTTGGAGAGGATATGTCTTGTTCAAACAATAGCAATAACTTTTACCATCTCTGTAGTTGCCTCCCAAGTTATAAACCTCTTGCTACACATGAACACTGAAAGCATCCAAAATAGAGTTAGTTAACCTCCCTTTTCTCTGAGTGGTGAGAAGAGATACAGTCTTTATGATTCTTGCTTAGTTACATTGCCATCTTCCAACTCACTCAATCTCAAAATATTGAAGTCACCCTCTATTTCTTCTTCAACTTCTCATTCGATCTTTGTTGAGTTCTGTTGCTTCTATTTTAGAAATGTCTGAACATGTGATCTTTCATTAATTCCAAATGGCAGGCTCTTGGTCAAGGGTCTTGTCTTCTCTGATCTAGATTATGTCTGATTGATGGTCCTTCCTCTGGCTTCCTTCACACTCTACACTATTATACAAACAATCCCTACATTATCCCAAGCAACATATTTTTCCCTCTTTTGCCATGAGTTCCATATTGATCATGGTCTAGCCTCATCACATAACACATCATTTCATCTCTGTGGTGAACCATTTATCTTGGTTCAGGCTCATGGGTTTTGATCTCTGAAATGACTTTTCTCCTCTTTTTCTTATGAAGTCTGAAGTAGTTTTGTATGGCTAGCCTAGTAAATTATATTAATCTGAAAGAATCACAGCTTATTTTTTAGTTACTTTGGGTGGCTGTGGCTTGTTTCTCTGCACTGCATCTCACAATGATGAAATCCAGGAACCTAAGGTCTTCTCTAGAGGAGACATTCTCTTACATCTTGAAGAGTTGACAGCATGTTGGAAAAACAAGCTATGCTCTTTCTTGGTGGTGACTGTCAATTCCTTAGAGCCTTCTTTAAGTACACACTTTCATGGGGTGCGTGTGTGTGTGTGTTTTCATTGGGAAACTTTTTCCCTGAAGAGATTACACACGTGTCAACTTACCCCAGATAGAACAGAAACAACAGATCAAAGAATAATTGCTCCAAAACCAGTTTTGTTAAGCCAACGAATTTATTGATGTTACTTGTAAAGAAGGGTGAGAGTTCCTTACAGAAGCATGGGCTTAAATTGACAAGCACAGAAAGGTCACCAATGCTGTTTAAGGAATCCAGGCATGGTTGTCATTGGATTCTTAGCATCAGGCTGTCTCCCACAGCTCTTACCAAGTAGCATCCTGTGCTGTGCTTTTATCTAACAGTTTGGGAAAGGAGTTGACTCTCTGCTGATTTGGTTATGGGTCAGAACTTCTTTGTTGGCTTTTTGAAAGGTGCTCACAGTTCTGTATTATCTAGAAAATCAGAATTTGCTTCCCCTGCATGTGTACGTTAAGAGAGTAAGAATGTCTGCAAGGCCAGGGGTGGTGGCACACACTTTTAATCCAAGAATTTGGGAGGTAGAGGTAGGAGGATCACCATGAGTTCAAGGCCACCCTCACATTACATAGTGAATTCCAGGTCAGACTGGGCTAGAGTGAAACCCTACCTTGTGGGAAAAAAAAAATGTCTTCAGAAGATGGTGGAGAGGTTACAGTCCTGTATAAGTTAATTGTCCATATGCTAATCCAACAATGTGGTCATCTTCTACAAATCCAGGCCACACACACAGTAAGGACTGTCAAGAGGCAGAATACCTGTGGACACCCAATCATCCTTGTGTGACCACATAAGAGAAAATCACAGTACCTTCATCTACTTCCATATAACTAGTCTGGATTCCCTTCCATTAGCATGTAAGCTAAACACTCTGTATTAGCTGTCTTCCTGTGACAAAAACAAAATACCTAAGCTAATTGATAATTGACTCATAAAGAGAACAGAAGAGAAAAGGTATCACTTGGCTCATACTTTTTTGTTGTTGCTTTTTCAAGGTAGGGTCTCACTCGAACCCAGACTGGCTTTGATCTCACTATGTAGTCTCAGGTTGGCCTAGAACTCATGGCAATCCTCCTACTTCTGCCTACTGAGTGCTGGGATGAAAGGCATTCACCACCACACCCAGCTTTCATACTTTTTTTAATAGAAAAGTTTTTGTTAACAATATTCACATAGGCACAGAATATGTATATATATTTAAATTTTTTGTTTATTTATTTATTTGAAAGTGGCAGACCGGGAGAGAAAGAGGCAGATAGAGAGAATGGGCACTCCAGGGCCTCCAGCCACTGCAAACGAACCCCAGACACGTGAGCCCCTTGTGCATCTGGCTAACGTGGGTCCTGGGGAATCGAGCCTAGAACCAGGGTTCTCAGGCTTCACAGGCAAGCACTTAACCACTAAGCCATCTACTCAGCCCACATAATATATTTTGATCATAATCGCCTTTCATTACTTTTTGTGTCTCACTACCATCCCTTTCTCCCTGAACCTCTTCTTTCAAACTAGTCTGGTTTTCATTTCTATTTTTTCCTTCCCTTTTTAAACTTTGTATTGAACACTTCCATACAGTATACCATACCGTACATGATATGCAATGATCATAATTTCTCCCACTGACCTCCTTTTTCCACCTTCCACATCCCCCTTCCACTGAATCCACTTTTCTTTCCAACTCTTTCCCTTCCACTTTAATGCCATCATTTTTTTCCCTCCTATTATGCAGGTCTGTGTAAGTAGCATCAACCGCTGTGAAGTCATCAATGCCATGCCCCTTTGTGTCTGGGGGATAGTGTTACAAGCCCTCCACCCCTTCCTTTGGCCTTTATATTTTTTTATTATTAATTATGGACATACTTAATATGGAAACATCGTGTGCTGGTACAATACTTTCGCTCATCCCAGCTGCCATTTTGAAGGGGGCCCTCCTCATTGGGGTTGCAGGTTCTTGACATTTTTAAATTATTTATTTATTTATTTCAGAGAGAGGGAAAGAGGCAGATAAAGAGAGAGTGAGGGAGAGAGAATGGGCACACCCAGACATCTAGCCACTGCAAATGAGCTCCAGACATATGTGCCCCCTTGTGCATCTGGCTTACATGGGTACTGGGGAATCTAACCTGAGTCTTCAGGCTTCAAAGGAAGCACCTTAACTGATAAGCCATCTCTCCAGCCTGATGTTCACTTTTTTTTTTTTCATCACCCTAAGTCATTCATGAGTAAATGATGATGGCTAAATGCTGTGCAGGTAATGACAGCCAGGGCAAGGCCTTGAATGTGATGCTTACTTCCTGTCTGCAAGGCAGCATATCACTCTTACTTGTCCTTTGGCTGTTAAATTCTTTCCACCCCTCTTTTGTGATGTTTGCTGACACTTAGATGGGGTGATAAAGAACAGCATTAATCTATGGGCAGCAACATAAGTATTTAGGGGAAATTTTGATAGACACAACATGTCCATATGTTTTATATTTTTAGTTTGTGCATTTATACAACCTAGCACTCAGACCCTCTGGTTTGTTCTCACTTGGTTTTGTTTTGCTTTTATTTCTTTAATTGAAAGAGAGAGAAAGAGGCAGAGAGAGAGAGAGAGAGAGAGAGAGAGAGAGATCATGTATGTGGGTTCTGGAGATGTGAGCTTGGGTCCTTTGGCTTTGCAAGCAAGTGTCTTAACAGCTATGCCATCGTTCCAGTCCTGCTTTTATTTTAAGTGCTTTGTTAGCTTGTAGTTTTTCATATGCCTGTCTGTGCAACCATAATCAATGCCTCTTTGAAGATTCTCTATCTTTCCTCAAATCATACACCACACTTTGAAATACTGACTACTTTAAGTGTCTTTCTTAAGCAAACTCAATATGAAATAAAACTGAAGAAAATAATAAAGAAGTTACGTGCAAAAAGCCCCACGGAGTTTGAAGCTGTTCTTGTCTTCATAAGAAGAAGACAAATTGAAAATCAAAGCAGATTCACAATATTTGATGTTTGATGACCATGTTGATGTCTGTTCCCCAAACCTTCCCTCTTTAGGAAGCTCATTGCAACACACACCATTGGCAGCAAAACAATCATAAAACTAATCTAGAGAGAAATAAGTAGGGGTTAAACTGAAAGTTAACTGAACAAGGTATTTTTTTCATTTTTAAATTTGTTATTATTTATTGATTTTTTTAATAAAAATTTTTACTCTCAGGCCCTCTCACCCCTGCTCCAATTCTGCTGAGGTTCTTCTTCAGTGGGGCTATTGGTATTCATTGTGGGGTCCCAGAGGCCTCAGTCAGTCTCTACATGGTGGTGGGGGGCATGATACCCAGGCTATAGCCACCCCTCTCGAGGTTCTCACAAGCTTTCCAGGTCCTCTTTTGAAATGCTCCCTGAGCCTAGGCATGCAAGACAGCGAGCTGATTTAGTGTTGAGTTCTTTGTAGACTCTGGATCTCTTTTATGATGAGGTTTGAGTGACCACATTGTCTGTCACCCTTTCCCTTGAAGTGGTTTTCTGGCTAGCCATGAGAGCACTATTGGTGTCACCACTTACCCTGTAATTACTTCTGGACTGGGGAAGATGAGGTGGAGGTGACCTCATCTCCTGGTAGAGAGTCCCCACTCTCTTCCTGATGTATTGTTGTATCCTTGTTCTGTTCTCTTTCATCTGTAACATAGAAAAGATTCTTCAACCAAAGGTGAGGATAGTTTGAATAAAAGGAGATAAGCCTAGTTATTAGAGAGATATATTGATGTGTATATCCACTCTTCTTAGTTAAAGAACAGTGAGAGTTCACTTTGGAGCTTGTTGGATTCCTGTCCAGGGGAATGTGGCTTACTTCCCAGAGCCAAGGATGAGTTCCCTCCATCTGAATGTGTCTTATGTCAAGCCATGGTCAGTTGGTTGCCTACATCAGCTGTGTGCCGCGATTGCACAAGTGTGTGCTTTTTGTTTGGCTGGTTGCTTCTTAACTGGTGAGATATCCTGTTAATTCAATCTGCAACAAAGGCAACTCTTAAGAGTTGGTGTTTATAATCGCTCTTTAGTTATTCCAGTAGTTTACATAGGAGGAAATACTGTAAAATGTCAAGTTGGCTGTAAGGGT